>NC_056737.1:674203730-674206230 GCF_019279795.1 Protopterus annectens
GTTTGATTCACATCAGCTCCTATACGAGTATCATGTGATATTTTCGATGACAATGTCAACTCAGATATTTCATTTGGGTCAACATTGTGATGTAGATGAGATTCTGGTTTTGATGGTTTACTTTGATATTGTGAACGGAAATTATTTAGCCTTTCACAATATTGATAGTAAACCGTGATGTCCATCTGCCTAACAATCTTATATTAGTTCAGTGCTTTTCCATAGTTCCTATTACACAATAGCTAGCAGGCACACACAAACACACACACACACACACACACACACACACACACACACACACACACACACACACACACACACACATTTTGCAATGCAGTTAGCATATTCTATTCCAAGGTCACCCTCACATGCACAGATAGTAGACACACACATTCGCAATATGTACCAAGTAATGTACATCACTGTCCACTGCTTAATCACACAGTAATACCACACTTAAAGGTGGCCATTGTATCTGATTCTTATCATCTCAGAAACAGACTAGCTGTTGTCAGTACTGACACTGAATGGTCACACCTACAGCAGCAGCAAGCTGGTGTTAATGTGCTTGTGCCCAACAGCTCTCTGCTGCACCAATGTCTATTTATGATATCCCTCATGACATAATAATTCCTGCCATATGTTGTAATAAATCTGATAGTAGATGTCCGGGAATCTGCAGAAGGGATCTTGTAGTCCAACATTGTCTTTCTGTTGTTTGGGAGGATCATGCCCATGCCTTGTTGATGTCTTTAGCTTTATACCCTCTGTTAACAATTCTACGACATAAATCAAGACTAGCTACATCATAATCTGATTTGGTGGAACTAAGGCGTTTCATGCGCATGAATTGTGATACCGGGATATTCCTGATGGTATGTCATGGGTGCATGCTCAAAGCATGTAATAAGGTGTTATATTGTGGATATTTGCGAAACACTCTGGTAGTCAAAGTATGGTCTGGATTTCTCGAGATAGTTACATAAAGAAAGTTAATAGTCTGTACATCAAAAGTGATAGAAAATTCAATGCCCCAGATATTACCATTCAACAGACAAGCGATCCAAGTAAAACAAAAAAAAAAAACAAAAATAGAATAATAATATAATTTTATATAATTAATATAATTATTACTCTATTTTTGTTTTACTTGGATTGCTTGTCTGTGTACTTAATAAAGGATTTTCGACTGGAAATAGACTGCCTGCCTTGCTTGGATTACTTTCGAATACTTAGTAATGCTGTAGAATTATATATTTTCTATTATTACTTTTGACTTGACGAGTTTACGTTCGCTATTTCTACTACTGTTGTCTGATCTGATTAATATACAGTGATTAACTAGAAATATATGGACTGAAAATCTTCCACACAGAGAAGTTTCTTACACTGTTTTGCCTTTAAAGAAACACCTGACATCTAAAAATATAGATCTAGACGAGGTTTTGCTTATTACCAGGATGAATTGTCTTGTACCAAGGTTATACTCCTGTCAAAAAAGATCTCAGATATATAAAACACAAAATAAAATCTGAATATAAAGACAAAAGCAAAGTCGAGTCCAAAGGACAACAACACAGCCAAACTTAATATTCAAACCAGGTTTAATACAGTGTAAGTGCTTTCAGTTTTAAACTTTAAAAACTTCTTCAGGCATAGTTCTAAACACAGAGTGTTTCTTAAATATCAAAGACAGGCAAGTCATGTGATCACTAGCCCCAGATGAAAAATTTAAAGACATATCCACATACTACGTATATGCTTAAACTGTTTCTGTTTAAAACTTGCAAGCAATAATAAATAATGCAAAGATCAACACCATAAACCTAAAAAAATTCAGATAGCCTATATAGGTTGTCTAAATACTTTAAAACTACATTCCTATCCAAATAAATTTATTCTTCTCATAAGGTTAAAAAATGAAAACCTTTCTATTTTTTTCCTCTCAAAAGATTTTAACTTTAACATGGGGGCTATGTTACCTGCTTCATTATGTCCTGGGTGCCTATTGGCTTCAAGCTGCAATTGTCATATTACCTCCTATCTCTCCAAATATATTGACCAAGGACCTCCCCTCAGATTCCTCTCCACCTTTTCTAACATACTAAATTTAAAAGTGTGTTCAGGAAAATTCTCCAAGTGTCTAAAAAAAGTATTAGTTGTCGTTTTCGTCTTTATGTCATAAGCATGCTCATAAATCTGGTTATGCAATCCTCGTTCATTTTTTCCTACATAAAAACCTTCACAGTTTAGGTATCGAGTTCCATAAATCACCCTCATAGTGTCACAGTTATACCTCCCTTGAACTTTGATAGCCTTCCCTTTAATTATTATGCTGTCACCCTCCAAAACATATCTACACATACTACATCGCCCACACTTAGTCATTCTTGGATGAATGACCTTTTTGCTGACTTTTCTTTCCATCATGTTCTTTATGTTCATCCCCCTTCTATAAATAATGGAGGCTCACTTCCCAGAACATTTAATATACTAATAT
>NC_056737.1:674211230-674238730 GCF_019279795.1 Protopterus annectens
AGCATTGCAAAGGGGGGTCAAATATCTACACAAATGTATGTAATTGAATTTACCTTTGAGCTTGTCTTGCAAAAACTTCACAACATGCTGACAGGAGTATTTGCTGCTTTTCCCACTTTTTCTATAGACTTTATAATCCAAAGTGTATGTAGCCCACTGTCTTGGCATGACATTATTATTCTTTTATCTTTTGGTTTAAATTCACCGCTTCTTACCATTCCTGCTTCAAATCTTAGACAACATGTGATTGCTCTAGAAGGTTTCTATACTAGCCACTACAATTGTGGATTTTCCAGTTTTTTTCCTTCTCTAGTGGTCTTTTTGTTTATATTCTTTTTTTTTTTTGACTATATTTGAATTTGATTGTGGACCTCTACATGCAATCAGTTTTGAGATCCTTCAGTGCAATGAATATATAATCTTGTTTTTTATTTATCATTTGGGAGCATACTCCATTTTTTTTGTCTTCTTGTCCAACTGATTCAATATTGTTCGAGGCCAGTCAATCACACCAAAGCTGTAAATTAGAACAGGAAGAATAAGTCTCTTGCTGTATAGGCTAATGGGTAATTATGGAGGCTTATTCCAAAGTCAGAAACATTCTTCAGGTTCATAGCACCAAGGTGCATAGAAATTGGCATGGAAAAACAGTGTAAAACCTCTAATTATCTGAGAATCCATTATGCCCTATGGGATTATATCACATAAGGAGTAATACATCTGTACATCAGAGCTGATACTGCAGGTATTAATTGGCTGATAGGCCAGTTGCCTACAGTATGATTCCTACATACATGTACAAATGTACTGCAGTGAGACCACTGTTAGATCAGGGAAGGGGAGGACCACTAATAAGCACGGTACTGGAGTATGGCAAAGATGTCCACAGTGTAGCAACATTTTTTACCAGCTCTGTCTTTCAGACCTTTTCTTGACAGGAATTTTTAAATCATATTAATCCTAATATTGGATTTTTTGTCAAACTAATTTTTTAAACAATATATTAGTGTAATTAAAAAATATATTTTTATAAATATTACATTTTCCTGTCAAGACTTACAAGAAATCGTCACCAGCAGAACAACATGAGCTTCAATAAATCTTCAAATCAAGAATCTACTTTTAGAAAAACAACTTAAATCCTTAATAACTAGCTTACAAGAACTTTCAACAAAACTAGATAAAATGGATATGAAAATAGACAACTTCAAGGAGAAATGTACACAGCAAATGGATCTTATACATGATGACCTTACTCAACAGAAAAAGTTATCTGAAATAGAAATAGCATTGAATGACATAGACAGTAGAACACAAGAAAATGAGCATAACATTGAATTCCTATTAAAACAGAACACTCTTCAATCAAAAGTGGATGATCTTGAAAATAGATCACGTAGAAACAACATAAGAATATTTGGCTTACCTGACAACATAGAAGGAACTGATATGGTGAAATTTCTCTCTTAGATCCTTGGTAACAGCTAAAAATAACAAATTTAATTTTAGTAAATCTGTCCTGAAATGTCTTTCTTCACATGACAAAGAGATGGTTTTAAAAACAGCTTGGGCAAAATCACCAATCAAAATAAAAGACAAAATCATTAGATTTGATAATGAGTATTCTCCAGCTGTGATTTCTAAAAGAAAGATCTTTTTGCCTTTACTTAAAGAACTGAAGAAAAATCTAATAAAAACACATCTACTATTCCCAGCAAAACTAAAAATCTTCCATCAAAGTGGACATAAAATATTTGAAGATTTAGACTCTGCCATCTCATTCATTAAGAATAACAAAATAATAGAAAGAACTGAAGACATGAAATGGGCAAATACTAGCCATAAAAGAATTGCAGACAACAATTCCTGGAAAACCTTTGATCCTAAAAAGAAGCTCAAAAAATGACTTGCATAAAATTATCTAACAGTAACAGATAAAAAATATATCTCCCTTCTAAAGCCCCTTGACATCAAAACAATGAATCATTAGTAAAACCTTAACTGAATCTAAGAACGTTCAGTTACAATGACCCTATAAGTCGGGGAAAGGAAACTGGATATCCAGGTGAGCTGTATTATTTAATTATTATATTGATAATTAAGCCACTTTCTTATATCAGAATTATGATTAAATGTTGGTTGTAGTTTGTATAAAAATATGTCTCTGTTCTTGGGTTTATTTTAAAATGCTTGGTTGGTTGTGCTTTTTATTTATTTCTTGCTGTTTGAATATTTCAGTGCATCGTTTGTAGCAATCATTAGATGTCTTGGTGCTATGTTCTTGAGTGGTGGATTAGTTATAAAGATAGCCTGTTCAAATTTTCTTTTATTGGGTTATAAATAACTCGCCTGTAATAATTGGGTACTGCTTAATGATTGTTTTAACTCTAAAAAAGTAACAGTTGTGAATTCTTGACATTGATAAGGTCATAAAAAGAAGTATTGCAGTGATTTGTGCTGCATGATTTTGTTTGTCAGTTCGTAAATACTGTGTTAAGACACTTTGTTTCCCTCTTTCTGCTGTTCTCAGTGCGCTGATCTGTTTATACTGATTCATTGTAAAAATTCCCAAAATTGTATACTGTTGGTCTGTCTTTCCTGCTAATCATAAGTGAAATTACAGTGCTGAGTGCAAGTAACATTAAAATTAAAGTACTGAGTGCAAATAACATTATAGTGCTGAGTGCAGATTTTAGGCCCTTACATTCATCTTACCTCTGATGTGGTGTCTTGAGTCAATCAGGGTATTCCCTGTAACCACTCCTACTGCCTTCTCTTTTCCCCCACCCCCCTCTTTCCTCAAACAGGTTAAACTGCTACAATTCAGTACAGACATCATTTTCAAATCTAGGTGCTTAGGATTTCCCTCTCTCTTCCCCCCTTGGCTGACCTGGTGTGACTCAGTGTAAGTTTCTTCATTGTATGGATCTTTTACTGTTTTTTGTGTAACTGAATGACCTGCTGCTAAATTCTGATTCTGCACAGACTGCTCTATTTTTTTGCAGAGGCTCTATAAGTAGCTAGTGACTTTACTGAATTTCTGTGGTAATATTTGTGTTTAAACTGAAACTGTACCTAGAGAAAGTGTATAATCAGAGCTCCTACTTGCTGCATGTGTTTTTAATGTTTAAATTGCACACACACATTGAAGAAGTGCTTTTATGACTTGAATAACTTGGGCTAGCTATACCTGAAGTGCTTTTACTGGCAATTTTCCAGTTGTACAATTGTGAACAATTGATATAGTTTTTCTGGTATATCTTTAAAATCTGGCAAGTGTTTATTTACTGCATTGCTCTCTTGCTTAGGTTTCTTAGCTATAAATCTTAGTTCATTCTGAAGTGTGCTTCCCCCCACCCTCAAACCTTTCTGAATGCATTATTATACAATAAATGCATGTTGGTGCCTTCATGCTTACCCTAGAATTTTTGTTTTTCTCTTTTCCTAGTTGAACTCTACAGTTCCCTACAAAACTGAGTCTACAGGACTGCAATTGGTCATCATAACAAAATCAGTTTCTCTCAGCATTTAAGCAGAGTAGGTTGCACACAAAAAAGCATTTGTTAAGCTTTCACTTACAGTGCTGTGTAAATAAGCAGGTCAGCCATAGGGCTCTTTTTTCTACTTGAGTGTTTGCCTCCTTCCCCTGTAACTTAAGTAAACTGACTCTGACATTAAGAACTATAATACTTACCTTATAGCTTTAGGACACCTTAGAAAACCTTGTAAACTGCAATAGCCCCGCTACATTAATCCTCGCTATGCTTAGGCTCTCTTCGCTACCCTCCCTGCCCCCAATTCCCTCCTGCCCCAGTACCTCTAAATTTATAGTACTATAGCCACTCCCCCACTTTCTAGATCCTATCTGCTTTCATCTGAGATAATTCCTCCCACCCCCATTCTTCTACCTACATTTTAATAGCACCTATTAGCTTTCATCTGGCATTCTCCCATCCCCCTTCCAGTACCTTTACCTCAGCACTCTATCTTCTGGTGTTGCATCACCAGGTAAAACAGTTCCTTAACTCACTAGCTGAATCACAGATAATGATATACTCCTCTTTACTACCCCTCTTGTTCACACCATATCTCCTTACCTTGTATGAAAACCAGTTTCTCATGGGATTTCAGGTCCCGAAAGGCCATACTATCACTCCAGCTGTAAATCCTCCCACCTTCAACCATACTTACAGTACCAGGTCCTATCCAACATCTTGTTCAGTCTATCAACATCTCAACCCCAGGCACATTAGCTCTAGATCCAAACACTACCACAAACTAATAAACAAATTCCTGAAGTTCATCACCAAGTATATACTTAACCTAATACTTGGTAGTGATATTCACCCCAGACCTGGCCCACCCACTTCAGATACACATACCCCCTGTACTTGCAATCTAAGCTACAAACCTACAATTAATACACCAACTAACTCTCTCCTAGCCTGTCATCTCAATATTAGAAGCATTAATAACAAGGTACATGAATTGCATGCACTTCTGGATGTCCACTCCCCTGAGATTCTCTGTTTATCTGAAACCTGGTTAAAACCTAATACTACAGACAATGAAGTGTTACCACCTGGGTACAACATACACAGACTGGATCATGCATCGAGGAAGGGGGGTGGGGTAGCTGTACTCTATAAATCTGAGTTGAATGTCACCATAGATGTAATACAACCACCTCAGATTAATAACTCAGAGATTCTTGCCACCAAATTGAAACTTAATAAAAATAAATGCATTAATATCATCTGTATGTACATTCCCCAGGTAACAATATATCTACACTTGAAGATATCCTGCACTGGCTATCATGTCGCTACCCCCAAGAAACCCTATTACTTGGAGACTTTAAAATAGACTGGGGCACCTGTTCCTCAGAATCCCTAACCACCCATATTAACCTGCATGCATTTACACAAATCATATCCACCCCTACCAGGATAGGTAAACCCAACCAAAAAGAAAGCATACTTGACTGGGTACTCATAAATAGTCACCCCCAACTGTACACCTCTGGTACCCTCTCTGATGGTCTAAGTGATCACCTTCTCATATATGTAATTAAGCACAAAGCCATTAATTCCCAACAACCCTTACTCAGGAAGGTTAGAAACAAAAACTTTGACCCTGCCAAATTCCAACAAGAACTAAACTCATGTAATTGGTCTACTCTAAAAATCCTCCCCTTAAAGGAAGCAGTAGCATACTTTAACAACAAATTCCTTGAGATCCTTGATTTGCATGCACCTGTTCATTCAAAGAGAACAAAGGCAAAAACTGCGCCATGGCTTTCTAAAGAGTCTAAACTCAAAATTACCCTTAGAAACAAAGCATGGGCTTTATGGCGTTCTTCTTAAGACCCCCAAGAACACATTAAATACAGGCAATCCAGGAATGAAACTAAAAAATCCATTTTACAAGACAAAAAACAATACTACTGTAATTTACAGACAGTAAATCAAAATAACCCTCAGAAGTTTTGGACAGGTTTAAATAATCTACTACATCCTGGACAAACGTCAACCCCAATCCCTGCTGCTACTATTGATAAAACCCTGAAGATGTTTCTGACAGTTTTAACCGATTCTTTACTGAGACAATTCAAGCCCTAGCTAGCCAACTACCTCCTAGCTCCCCTGGTCCTGAAAGTAGCACCCCTAGAAATCTACTCGCATTCAGCTTCCAACCATTCGCCACTTCACTTATCCATACCTTGATCAAAAAATTAAAACCCACTACAGTTTCTGCTGATCAAGTCCCTGCCGAGTACCTACAAAAATCAGCTGATGCTATTGCTTACCCCGTCTCAATACTAATCAATCAAACCATAGTAGAAGCTGAAATTCCCACCATCTGGAAAATATCCTATGTAATCCCACTTCACAAAGGAGGCAGCTCTACTGAATTCTCCAATTATAGGCCAATAGCTGTACTCTCTCCACTTGCAAAGATTATGGAAAAATGTATTCACAGACAACTCATGCACCACCTAATCCAGAATCACCTTATGGCAGACACTCAGCATGGCTTCCGTCCTCATCACAGCACTACTTCAGCCCTCCTAGCCTTTACCAACACCATAAACCATAATCGCAACAATAATTATATATCCTCAGCCCTCTTCTTGAATCTTTCCAAGGCATTCAATATGGTTGATCACCAGCTTTTAATCCACACACTGCAAACATTCTGTCTAGATACTAGAGCCCTTCAATGGTTTCAATCCTACCTGATTGGTCGACAGCAGGCTGTCCTCTGGCAGAACAAACTCTCTAACCTTCTACCCAACACCCTTGGAGTACCACAGGGCTCTATACTAGGGCCCTTGCTGTTCTCCATCTTCATTAACGACCTTTATACTGTCATCCCAAAAGTCAGCTGTATCCAATATGCTGATGACTCTACTCTGATTTGCTCGGCCACATCTCCAATAGAGTTATGGTCAGCTACCCAGACCACCAATAGAAAACTGGCTTTCTGAACGTAGTCTGATCCTAAATCCCAAAAAAAAATAAAATGCTGTTATTTTCACCAACACATAGGTCTACCGCTTTCACCTTTACCATAAATTCAAATGATGGCACAATAATCTCCCCTGACCCCTCTACAAAACTATTAGGTGTCATCATAGATAATAATCTAAAATTCGACCTACATGTTAACCAAACTATCAAAACCATCAATAAAAACTAGGGTCACTTTACAGAATAAAAGCCTTCCTAACCCCTCCAGCTAAAATTGCCATAGCTCGCTCTCACCTTCTTTCAACCCTTCTGTATGCATCCCCTCTACTCTCGAATTTAAACAAGACTGTCCTTAACAAACTCTCAATTTGCTACAACCACATTGCCAGGTTTGCCACTGGGCTGCCTTTTAGGACACATCCTTGCAGCAATCTAAATCAGCTTGGGTGGCTTGAACTACCCAGCCTAATCCAGTATAATCAACTGATTATGGCCTATAAAATCCTCTATAATCCGGACAATACTCCTGCACTTAAAAATATTATCACCCCCTATAACAATCCTAGACTGCTTCAATCCTCTAATAAACTACTAACTCAGACTAGCAAAATTAATAACACAGCTGGTGACTCTCTCTTTGCAAACTCTGCAAGTAGATCCTGGAACTCTCTTCCAGCTGATATTAGTTTACTTCCCACCTTAGGTCAATTTAAAACTAGACTCAAACAACATTTGTCACTTAACTGGCTATGTCAATGTATCAAGCCTGGCTAACTCTCTCTAGAATGTGTAAAAATCTGTTAACCATTTTACTGTGTAATTTAATTTAATCCTGACTTACGCTCGGGATTAACTCTAACCTGTGGAACTTGTTTAACTTGCTTACTTATGTAATCTCTGTAAATAGTCTGTTTGTAATATGTAATGCTGGTATTATGTAATGCTGTATCTGCTTACCCTTGGAGCTTTTCTTCCCGGGTCTCTGCTGAAAATGGACATGCATCCAGTCGGACTATCCCAGTCAACAAATGTAAAATAAAATAAAAATAAATTATAGCGATAGATTACAGCTTGTTTGCCTGTGTGCTGGCTTGTTGAATTACTATTAATATAGTAAAATGGGTGAGGCTTGAGTGAGGAGCAGATGTGTAGGGTTTTGTTTTAATCTTCTTATAACAGGTAAAAGTTTGTTTTTGGGATGTGTTTGTGATTACCAAAGTGAATTTCTGTTGTTGTGGGACTTTAACTAATTAGCGTTAAAGTGAATGAGTTGGTGAGGGGTTGCTGGTGCAAAATTGTGGGATTTATTGTTGTGATGATGTGTGTTTGTTTACTGTGGTTGTTGAGATGGTGTCTTGATAGGATTTTGAGTGGTTGTGCTTGTGAAACGGGTTTTTTATGTATAAACGGATTATCTACATTGCATGAGTCTCCGTAATTGCAGCTGTGAAGCGCTGGCCAAGTCTTGAGCTGAACAAGTTGTTCAAAAGAAGAAAATGTGTTAAAACATACCGTTAGTTCCCCACCAGAATGCAATAAACATTTCATTTAAAATAACCTTGAGAAGTCCTTCAGAGCACTACAGTCCAAGTGTGCGAGAAGCAGTCATGACTCATCTAGCAGCATTTACATATGACATTTGACCCTGGCTTTCAAAATCTACATAGACTTGGAATCTTGAAACGGTATCTTATATCCTGTAATCAGTTAAAGAACTGAAACTCTTATATACAATAACAAGTAACCAATATGAAAACTAATGTGAAAACACCATTTATAAAGAGAGTTGTGTTTATTGTTACATGTTAGGCTGACATACAGAATTCTATAAAAGGATATCTAGTAAATTGTAAACATTTGTTATGAAAACACAGCAAGCACAACTTCCACCTCATTTCATAAACATACTATTTCAGCAAAATACCACTTACAAATTACTATTAATATTATAACCAGCAAACCAGAATAAATATACATGAGGAGGAAACAGATTTATTTATATTTATTCACACGTATAGAAAGGAAATCATTATGTACAAGGTGTTAGACGATCCTTGCTACTGTACATCTGGTGGGGTAGTATTGTAAAACAAAGCCAATAAAGTCTGCATTTACTGTAGCCATAATATAGATATTTTAATACACAAATTAAACAATATTAAAATATATATATATATATATATATATATATATATATATATATATATATATGCAGAAGCTATTAAGCGTAAAATGAATCCCAGTAAGAGCAAATTAATACACTCATACCCTGATTACATAAAATTCTTTGCTGGTTAACACACTCATCACTCAACTGTTCAGATCTTTGCAGAAACTTGAGTTTTTACTTCATGTTTAGTCTATCCCTTATGGAGCTTGTGATTTTCTAGCGGGTCACTAAGGACTGGAGTCACTAAATAAATACAGTTACTTACTTTTCAGACATGACATCTTTCAGAAAATGCTTGTCAACACATACATTGCATGCCATCAAGATATATCTATGATATTTCAATTGTAATTACATATCTGCTTTTTGCACTTACACATAGTTTTATTATCCATCCAGAGACAGTCACTTTGCATACACTTGTAATGTTTAGGTCTAATGTAAGTAAATAGAAATAATGGTTACTGTATTGCATTTTCTTCTCATGCTCTCAGACATACACATTGCACCAACAAATTATAGCAGTGACTATTTTTAGAAGTTATGTTACTGTTCCTTGTTTTCACATGCATCTCTACATAATGAAATAATAACATCTGTATGTAATATGTTTGAATATTATTTTATTTTCATCATAATTCAAACTAGCATATTTCAACATGCTGTTCTAATATAATTGGTTGTTCATGCAAGCTGTTTCAGTGATCATTTAACAGTCATTAATGTTTTTTAGTTTTTACTATCCACCTCCTTGCTTCTCACCCTAAGAATTGTTACATTCAGGTTAATACATTTTTGTTAGCTGTTTTCATGGCATGTAATATAAGGAAGCACCTAACAGTAATTATGAATCTTACATGTTTTCTCCAAAGGCTGCATTCTCACATCACACTCACTCTTATTATTAAACTCTTATTGACTATTATTATAGTTAGCGACCAGCAACTGTTATGAAAATCTGTTGTGAAATCAGAAACAATGTTCTTAAATAGATGTAAAGGAATAGTGAAGTTATTTTATAGTCAAATGTGCATTAGTTAATTACCAGTAAAAAATTTTGATTTTGTCTTATTACGTTATTTTTAATTGAAAGTGTGTAAACCACCATAGTTACTTTTATGTACTATCTGTTATTTTAGTTGACAAACCATAGTGTTCTGGTTAACATAAAAAAGGGGAGAAAAGAAAAGAGAAAAAGGGAAAAAAAGGAAAGGGAGAAGATAATAGATGTATAAGTAATTGTTCTATCTTTACTCATATAAATAATTATAGAAAGATAAAACATTTGTTGCTTGAAGATTAACATAATTTATTAAGACAGAAGTTGGTTAGATGTTGCTACTAGTTTGAGGTTAATTTAGGTGATAGGATGTCACCTAAATTAGGAGTTTTAAACTCCAGAAGGGACTGAGTTGTAAATATTGTTCTAAAGTGTGGTTATAAGAAAAGTTTCTTTAATTGTTTTATTAATGTTCACTATTAACATGAATAGAACATTTATTCAAAACGATCAAATAAATAATTTTGTTTCATCCAAATGGAAAATATTGTGTAGTATTCCTATAAATTATTATAATTATATATTTAGATGGTCAATATATTTTACATATAACTTATTCTAAGATGTCAGTAATAAAAGGTATATCAATCAACATCAATGGTTTGAATAATCCAAGTAAGAGAGGACATTTATTTAAATACCTTAAGCTTCATAAATCACAACTAATATTTTTACAAGAAACCCACTTATTATCTGCAGATATATCAAAACTTAATAATAAAACTTATTCTGTTTTTGTTAGCTCAGAACACACTCAAAATAAAAGAGGAATGGCTATTGTTTGGAATAATTCAATACCCTTGCCTAAAATAACTGATGTTTACAAGGATAATAAAGGAATGTTTTGTGCTATAATTATAGAATTAAATAAAAAGTATACTTTAATCAATATATAATGGATCCCAGATATAGGAACTAACACATTTAGACAGCATTTAGACCAAATTGTTCATTTTGCAAAAGGAAGCATAATATTAGCAAGAGATTTTAACTGTATTATTGATCCTAATGATTCTACTAATAAAGGTAAAAGGAAAATTTCAGCTTCTGCAAAAAAATTAAAAGATTTTATTGACTTATTCTTACTAAAATATATTAATAATTTTGCTGACCCAAATTTGTTATTTTACACCTTTTATTCTCTCAGGCATAATTCACACTGTAGAATAGATAGGGGGTTGGTTTCTAAAGATTTAAAAAACTTCTTAATCAAATTAAAAGTAATATATTGTCCCCTTTCTGACCATAATTCTATAATTTTTGAAATACTCAATAATAATAACTATAGTATTCAAATCAAATGAATACCTGCTTATATTACAAAATTAAAAGAATTTAAAGAATTTATTTCATTAGAAGTTCAAAACTTTATAGAACTTAACACCAATAACATATCTGAAATATACGTTTGTGATGCTTTAAAAGCATATTTATATGGGAAAATTATAAGTTGGCATCAAAATAAAAGGAAATTATGGGACAAAGAACTTAGTGATATACAACTTAAATTAGATACTATAAAGCTTGATCAAAACAAAGGAAAATATATAACTGACAATCAAAAATAAATAAATTCTTTAAATACTAAATATTTAGAAATTCAAAATCATAAAACAAAAATAATTCTAGAAAAGTTTAAATGAATACATTTTACTACAAATCCTAACTCATTAAAGTTGCTAGCAAACAAAACTAAAAGATTAAATAAAATTAATCAGATCAATGAAATATTTTCACCCTCAAAAAAAAGTTGGTCTCAAACTTGTACAACATTCTATCTGAATTTAGGGAGTATTTTAATAATAGTAATCAAAATTCTAATACTATTGATCCAAAGGAAGAAATTAGAGCCTTTATTAATAAATATACTGATAAAAGATTATCTATAGAACAAAAAATATTATTGACAAACCTATATCTCTTAAAGACATTCAAACACAAATTAATAAATTAAATCTTAATAAAGTCCCAGGTAATGATGGCATTATACCTGAAATATATAAAATATTACCTAGTATAGCTTTAAATTTATTGCATGAAGTTTTTAATATCTCAAAGAATCTTAACAAAATTCCACCCTCTTAGAAATATACGTTTAACCCAACAAAGACCCAACCAAATGTTCTTCATATAGACCCATTTCTTTACTTAATATTGATTACAAAATATTCATGTTCATATATGCAGATAGATTAAAATATATTTTACCAAATTTGATAGATGAAGATCAAACTGGATTTGTGGTGAATAGAAATTCTTATGATAACATTAAAAGAACATTAATTTTGATTGAATCAGTCAAACATTAAAAAAAACCCTAACATTAGTTAGCTTAGGCATTAACTGTGCATTTGATTCAATTAATTGGAATTACTTATTCACTCTATTAGAAGAACTAAATGTCTCCCATAATTTTATAAATCTCATTTCTCAGCTTTACTTAGGTAGTCAAATTTACATTAAAATAGGAACTAGCATTTCTCAGAATATACCAATTATTAAAGGCACTAAACAAGGTTTGCCCTACCCCCCTTATTATTTACTTTAATTATGGAATCATGGGCAAATTTAATTAGATGGAATAATTATATAATAGGTTATAACCTACATTTCAAGTTATCTTCTAAAATACAAATGTTTGCTGATGATGTTCTTCTAACCCTAGCAGATGAAAAATCATCTATTCAAGCTCATTTTAGAAACATGAATCTATTCCAAATAAAATCAGGTCTAACTTTTAACAATAATAAGATACAACTTTTCTTAATTGAACCAAAGCAATTTAATCTCCAAGATGAATATAAAGACTATGTAGCACAATCTGATCAAATTCTCTATCTAGGTATTGTAATAGCAAAAAAATACCAAAGATATCATACAAATTAATTATAATAAAAATCTAACAACAATAGAAGGTTTGATTAAAAGATGGAATAAAATAATTTTTTTCATGGATGAAAGGTTCACTATTATTAAAATGATTTTACGTCCGGAAATACTCTATATTATTCAATCTATTTCTTTACCACTCCCTAATTTGATAATTAAAAAAAATAAACATAATGTTTCATAAATTTTTATGGTACCCAAAGGAACCCAGAATTGCATTAACACTTCATATGAAAAGTTGGGATAATGGAGGTATAGCTATGCCAAATATAGATTTTTACTCAATCTCATCCATGATTAAAACAATATCCCTTTTAATAGATGTTAAATATCAAGCTAAATGGAAAACATTAATAGAAATTTTAAGGGTAGCCACATCAAATAATATTAATGCACAAAAATTATCACGTATAAATAACCCCTCTATTTGGATTTTGAAAGATCCGCTTTTTATTTTCTCCTCTCAAAAATTTAAAAGTAATTATTTAACGCTCCTATTAAAATCCTTTAAAAATGTTATATTAAATGTAATATATATAAAGATTGGTAATTTTTTCCCCATAGCCTTCACACAAGGAATTCTTTTTACTTCTAATTCTATAAAAATTTTAACTTTCCAACAGAAAAAAATAACTGTTTGGTACCAAATGATGTCTAACAATGAACTGAAATCAATTGATTCTCTCAATACTGAATTTCAACTTGATTTACTTTTTTGGCTAGATTTGCAAGAAGGAAGGAAATTTATTCTAAGTAATATGGAATTAATGACATTAACAACTAAGAAAGTAATACCCCATTTAATACAATATATAATTCCATCAATTCAAAGTATCTCACCACAAACTAACAAATTATCACATATATATAAGGCTATGAAGTCTGACTTGCATGTTATTCCTGATAGTTATTGGAATACTTTCTATTTCATTAATAGCCAACTTCCTACAGATAAAGATAAAACCGTCAAGTTTAGCTACGTCTTCTCTCAAATGGAAAATATTTACTTGGAAATATTTGAATAGATCTTTTATTACTCCTTTAATAATGGGTAACATTGAAAAAAAATGTAAATTGATAGAGATGTAATAAGCAAATGAATGCTGTTTCGTCTCATGTTTTTTGACTGTACTGAATTTAAAACATTTTGGGAAGACATAAATAATTTTATGCAGGCAAAATTTACAGATAACTTTGTCTTATCTAAATATCTGATATTATTTAATACTCCAGTACCAGATTGTATAAAAATCTCCAACTACCCTTTGGTTTGGTCAATATTATCTATAGCCAGAAAAATAATTACAAGGAATTGGAAATCACAGACCTCTCTGTCATTACAAGAATTTAAAAATGTACTTAATGAAATTTGTTGTTTGGAAAAACTGACCATCAAAAACAGATGTTCTAGGAATACTTCTACATATAGTAGTTGGAACAGAATTTATGAACTACTACAAAAATAGTTTATTTTTACACTAAAATTGTATATATAGAATCTATTTCAGTTGATCTTTACCAGTTATGGTGAACAATTTGTATATAGTTAAAAATGTTTAATTTTGTACATGATTATTTTTCATATAATTGAAAATTGTATTTTAACAGTAATTCTAATAAAATTGTTTTAAAAAAATAAGCATGGCATTGTCATTTTGCAAGTTGCCCACTTCCAGTACATGATGACTTTATTTTTTAATTATTTTAACTATGTTTTTAGAGATGTGAGCTGCAGTTTTGCAATGCAGCCCCATGACATGTCAGTACTACTGGCATGCCTAGTACTGCATCCATGTCAGAACTTTTTCAGTCATGCATGCAGTATTATGGATGACATTAAGGTAGTCTGGTGGGCATATCCAACTTCAGCTAGTCTTGGTGTCTATGTAGTGGATTAACACTCATCACATTACACCATGAACAGGTAATGAGGTTATCATTCTCACTGACTGTTTTTGGATTTCATTACCTGCCCCATAAGACACCAGCATAGTGTCTGTTTGACACTGATGCACTCAGCCATGTGTTATGACATCATAACAGGGATTGGGCTTTACCTTCAGAGTAGTACTGCAAGATGGCAGATGCCATGTGGAATGCTGATGCCACACCTTTTGGAACCTGCTTTTATATACAAATGCAAGTAAGAAAACTGCAAAGTGAATAAAGATACACAGCAATAAATGTAGACTTCTTATTAACTTTTACAAACACACATGAGTTTTCTTGCTCAGAACCTATAATACAGAAAGAATCGATTGTGCCTGTAAAATAAGGTCAAGCCTGTAATTTCTAGCCCTACATTTAAGTGAAGAGGAACCTTTGTACCTCAGAATAACAAGGTGGCAGATCAGATAGAGCCACAATGCAGTTGTTTGGAGAAATACATTTTACTAAATATAATTATTTTATACATGACAAAACCAGAAAGGGACATTACAGTGTTGTGGAACATTTTAAGACAGTTTCAAATATTCTCAAGATACAAAATTAATGAAACTAAAACAAAGGCAATAGCGATAAATTATGTACCCACACATATTGATCCAACAATATCCATATTTATAGGGACGTGATAAAATGAAGTATTGAGGAGTCTGGATTAGAAATGACTCTATTGTGACAGCTATGGATATGTGGGAAGAGACTAAACAGAAAATAATATAAAAACTGAGAAACTAGAAGCTTTGTTATATGGATATGGATACTAAGATACAAGCCATTAAAATGTTGTTAGTCCCTTTAATCTTATACACAGGTTAGGCATATTTTTATCAACCAGATGGGAAGCTGTGGAAAGCAATTAAAAAAGAGTTGAAGGATGTTATCTTGGAATGGAAGACAGCAAGGGTCAAGTGGGATAAGCTGATTCTTCCAATAAAACAACATAGACTAGGATTACCCAATTTGAGGGGGTAATTTAGATCAACACAGTTAAGGATCTTGAATATAGTACAATCAGAAAACTATAATTCAAAGTGGAAAGGAATTATGCTGATACAGGCATGAAGCTCAAGAAATAAAGAGAGATTTGGGATTTTGGATGCAGACTCTTAAGGAGAACAACAAAAAGCATACAGACTATTATATTTATAAAATAGCAGGGAGTATTCTAAGAACCAAACCAGCATGAGAATAGAGAAAATAGATTTTGCTGATAGGGATGACTGTGGTCAGGGATAGAGGAAATGAGCAAGAGGGGGCTGGAATTTATTGGAGAAAACTAGCAAAGGAATCAAAGTATTGGCAGCAAAAAGACTAGAAAGGGAAAGATAATAGAATGGGTAGAGGTCAAGAATTTATTTGGACTGTGGGTTAGAGATTGCCTTAACCTGTGAATGATTGATATCATAGTATAGGCAAAGAGAGAGAGAAATAGGGGGCTCCTGAATGAAAGACCAACACTGGTAGAGTTTTTAATAGAATCTAGAACAGAAGCTGCCATTAAAAAGGAATAATTAATAAATCATATAAAATACTGCATGATTACTATAAGAATCAACCAGAGGAGCTTAGAAAGGATTTGGAAGAGAGACTGGATAAGCAATTCACAAAGAGACAATGGAAGGATATATGTATATCTCCCAAATATGCAACAAAGTCTAGAAGATTTAGGATCTTTGCTTGGAAGTGATTATACCCCAAGTAGTCTCCAAATAATTTTTCCTCAAGTGGACAGCAAGTGTTGGAGGTGTGATAGGAAAGAAAGAGGTGTCTGAGAACATATTTTTGGGGAGTGTAATGAACTGGAAGACTTTAGGGATTCCCTGGAGACCGCTCTATCAGAGATGCTGGGTGAGCAGATTGGACTTGACGTGGGAGATTTTTTATTTATTTATTTTTTTCAGTTATGATACAGAATCAGAATTGCCTAGACATAGTAAAGCCTTGCTGAGTCTAATTATGGTGGCTGCCAAAAAAATCAATTACTAGAAAGTGGAAATTAAAGTCTAGACCAACTTTACCAGAAGTAGTGAATATAGTAACGGAGATAAAACAACTAGAATTGGGATCTTTAGAAAAGAGAGGGAGCAAACTACATAGGAAAAAATGGGAATTGTAGGAACAATATATGCAGAGCAGAAACAAGGTTTAAGAAGCAGGATTTGAATGAGCCATATAGTGTTTAACTGACTATGATGATAGATTATAAGTGATGTTTAATGTTTGCAACAACAATTGTTTCAATGATGTCTGTGATGTAAACTGTTTACAACTAAAGTGGTGTCATGTTGTTTGTTTTTCATTTGTATAAATGTAAGATTGCCTATGTCATGTGTGAAAACTTAATAAAGATGTTTGTTGGAAAAAATAGATGAATGAAATCTAATGGATCAGTACTCACCAGAGTACAGACTAACATAAATTTAATAATGATGGCTAATGTTTAGGACGAACAAGTGTTGAACATAGCATTGTCAAGATATGTTAGTGACTACTTTGCCAATTTCCTCTCTACTATCTCTCTCTTGGTTTCTCAGATTCATATTTGCATTGCATATTAAATTACAAAAAAATTAAAGTACATAATTTAGCTTTGTAATACTGATAATAAAAGTACTAAATGTAATAGGCATCTACATGGAATTTGGAATGCAATAAAGATAAAATTAACACACAGAAACACCCACAAAACTGTTGCTAATTGAAATACCATCATAATCAGCTGAAGGTAATGAAGGATAGCAGTCTCAGCAGAATCTGACACAGTGCTGAAAAAAGTAGGTGTGTTAACAGGTTTTGACTGGAATGACTTGTACTAATACATCCAGTACAGAAAGTAATGTCAGCAAAAGGTGACAGTGTTGGGACAGCAAACGAAGTAATGATATATTGTTTAGCAGTCAAAACTGTCATGGCATGGCATATGTTGCAGGAGTTTTAGTATGTAGCACAAAATTTCAGTTAATTAGCACGTCACCAAATTATCTCTTTAATCAACATTCTTGTAAGCATTACCTCTTTGAGCAGTATGACACAGAGAGATTTGGCATGCATGTATGTATGCATGCTAGTTGTCTTACAAAAGCAGCTGGTTGGAAACATGCTCGACAAGCCACACTGCTTCGCTAGAGATGGCTTGCACCTGTCACCCTTAGGCTTTTGAATACTGGCCAAGGCTCTTGCCACCCCCATAGTGCCTTTTTTAGGCAAGGCTCAAAAGACAAACTCACCGCTGTAAATAGCACAAGTAACAAAAAAACTGAAGGTAATGCTACTCAATGCCAGAAGTCTAAACCTCAAAATGCACACATTCGAGGCACTCCTCAGTATGGAGAAAATTGATATTTGCGCAGTAACAGAATCCTGGTTTAAGGCTCCAGAGAGCACCTGAACACTACCAGGCTACAACTCATACCATACATTTCGGCCACAAAACCTGGACCGAAATACAAAAGGTGGGGGAATATCCATATTCATCAAGGATACCCACACCTCCAGGTTAGTGGCACAGCACAATGCTTCAGAGATCATCCGCATGCAACTAACAATGGGCAAAACAGCTATTCAAATTATAGCTTGCTACAGATCACCCACCATGTCTCAGGACCCCCACTCCGCATTCCTGAAAACACTGGGAAACATAAAGGTCCTACCAAACACCCTGATATTGGGTGATTTCAACTACCCAAATATTAACAGGGAGAACTATTCAAGTACAAACTCCCTTGCCCAACATTTCCTAGAATTTATAAATTCAAACACCCTGGATCAACTGGTTAACACCCCTACCAGAGGTGACAACATATTGGACCTGGTCATCACCAACATGGGTGACCGGTGTTCCACGCCGGAGGTCAACCGCTCGCTGGTTAGATCTGAACATAAACTAATCACTTTGGATATCAACATTCTGCCACCACCCCTGGTCAAAGAAACCACCATGAAAAACTTTTCAAAAGCCAACTTCACGTTACTTAAGACCGAGGTGGGAAGTTTCAAAGCCCCCATGCTAAAGGATAACACTGTCCAAGCCTCAAAATCCTTTACTAATGCACTCTATGGGCACCTACAAGAATGCATGGATCATGCTATCCTAAACAAAACCAAGGCTCACTCCTCCAAGAAAAGGAAACCAGTCTGGTGTACCCATGTCATAAACAAGCTATACAATAGAAGGAGGAAACTAGTACAGAAAAGAGTAAAATCCCAAGAAGGGAAGACATCCCTGATCAGTATCAGCAAGAAACTACATTCCCTCATAAAATCATCCAAGGCTAGCTTCAAAAGAAAAATTGCCATGAACTCCAAAGATAACCACAAGGCATTCTTTAGCTATGTCAAGAATCTAAGTGGCAATTCTCAGATCTGCTCGGAATCAGTGCAGAATGGCACAAAATACACTGAACCAACCAATATAGCCAACATCCTGGCAAACAGGTTCAGTGCAAACTTTACCCCCCCCACCCCCAAAAGGGCCCATAACTTTACCAGAAGAATGTAGTGCCCCTGAAATCAGAGACACTCAGGTTAAAACAGCCCTCTCCAAAGCCCAAAACACAGCATCAATAGGACCAGACAGTGTCTCAGGCTGCATCCTACATGAGCTCAAAGATGAACTAACCCCTCACCTAAACACACTGTTTAAACTCAGCCTCTCCACAGGCTATGTGCCCACAGAGTGGTGCACAGCAACGGTTATTCCACTCCACAAAGGTGGAGCCACAACAGACCCCAGGAACTATCGCCCTATAAGCCTGACTAGCTTGGTCTGCAAAGCTATGGAGCACATCATCATGGATCTCATTAACAGAGACATTGGAAACCTCCAAACACTGGACCCTACTCAGTTCGGCTTTGTTAAGGGCAGATCATGCCTCCTAAATCTGGTGGACTTCTTTGAGACAGTTACCAAGGCTATAGACAAGGGAAAGGTGGTCCACACAGCTTACTTAGATCTTGCAAAGGCCTTTGACACCATTCCCCACTCAGGTATTATAGACAAGCTCACCAGCCTGAACATAAACCCCTACATCACAAGATGGGTTGCCAACTGGCTCATGGACAGAACACACATGGTAAGAGTTGCAGGAGCTAGGTCTGACTCTAAACCGGTTACAAGTGGCATTCCCCAGGGCTCAGTCCTAGGACCCCTTCTGTTTGGCATATACTTCTCAGAGGTACAGGCAAGCACAGGAGGACTATGGCTGACCAAGTACATAGATGACTGCAAACTAGGGGCTATAATTGACTCTCCGGCTGACACAGACATCCTCCAAAAGGGTCTCACTGAGACAGATACCTGGTGTCAAAACTATGGCCTCAAGCTAAATGCCAAAAAGTGCATAGTCATCCCCTTTGAAAAAAAACAAAGTACCCACAAACTACCACATAGGTGGTAGCCCGCTAAATATGGAAGACGTAATAAGGGATCTGGGGACCCAAGTAGATAGTAACCTCTCCTTTGATAATCACATTGCCAAAGTGGTTATAAAAATCCTTCTATGTGGCTCACCTAATCACAAAAGGATTTGCATCCAGATCAAAAGAGGTCATTGGGCCCCTCTATGCATCACTCATCATTCCCGTCATATAGTACAATGCCCCATTTGGGATGTACCTTACAAGACACCTGCAACAACTGGAGAGACCACAGAAGTACCTCACCAAGGGGATCACTGGCCTCAAGCAGATGCCCTATGCAGCTTGACTGAAGCAACTTCAGTTGTACTCGGTTGCATACCACCTACTCAGGGGTGACCTCTGCCTGACATACAAGGCCATGTCCAACCCAGAATTGATGGACATGCTCCACCTAAAGAAAAACCATATTCCCTCGAGCCACATGCTCCAGGGATCTAAACCTCTCCACGACAATAAATAGGATGTGCTGGAGAGATAGATTCCTGTCCCAGAGACTTCCCATGCACTGGAACAAGATTCCAATCTACATTAGGCAGAGCTCCTCGTTAACCCTCTTCAAGAGAAACCTTGACGAGTGGATGGGAAATAGAAAGTTTACCCCAGGGATCACTTCAATGGCTCTGCTGGACAGAGGCACAGGGAACTAATATAAGGGGGTGGCGAAGGCCAACACATTCCGGCTAGGCTTATAAATGCCTTTGGGCAGATAGCCTAGTACCTACCTATGAACCTATGAACCTATTTGTTGATGGGGTGATACCTAAGCACTCAATAGGTTAGATGTAAACAACTAATATGAAACTATTTCACAATTTAGGGCAATATTTACTTCCATCTCGGTGAAAATGGTAAACACACAGTATTTAAATTATCTCACTATTTAAAATGGGGTTCACAGAAATCTTAAATGCCATCTTTAGGCACCAAATTTTAAACAGTAGCTATAGTCGAAAGTGCACTTAATTTTACATTTGTCATACTAGTTTGTGTTCAGCATTCTCAAAGTAGGATGCAGTAGAGGTTTTCAATTCCAACAACAGATGAGGTATACTATGGGACATTTTAACCACTCTACGCAATACAGACGGGCTGAATCGGATATATTTTTTTCATGCTGCATGAGAACTGTTTAGATCTCTGTCAAATTTGATTGTCTGAAAGGCTTGTGATTTTCCAAATTGTTCAGATCCACAAACTGGGCCCCTGCTGAAAATGCTCCAGAAACATTTAAATTAAAAGGTGGAACTTTAAAAATGAGTGAATCATTCATGAAGTTAGAGCATGATGACTGATAAATATGATTATGTTTGATGACTGATAAATATGATTATGTTTTTAAGACCCTAACTGTTACTCAGCTGAGCTGACTCAGTGATAAGCCCAATTCCATCCAGTCCAGGATGTTGCTTTTAGCAAAAGAGAAATGGAATAATTATTCTTTTGCTCTTAAATTTTAATTAAAATGATCTTACACCATTTGATCACATCACTGAGAAATTATGCCACCATCCCAACATGAATAGGAAGATAAATATTGGAAGGTACTTAGCATATGTAAATGTTTTGGGAAATTTTTGCCTGTCTACCTTGAATTAGTTCAATGAAATAAAGGACAGAATGTAAGCGACAATGTTTTTTAGATTCTAAAATCTAAAAGCTAGTGAAAGTTTACACCTGTCTTCATTTGTTTTTCACTATTTAGTTAAATATAATTGATATATGTACACACACACACACACACACACACACACACACACACACACACACACACATATATATATATATATATATGTGTGTGTGTGTGTGTGTGTGTGTGTGTGTGTGTGTGTGTTGTATATTGTATGTATGTATTTTATATATATATATATATATATATATATATATGCATATATATATATATATACACACACACACACACACACACACACACACACACACACACACACACACACACACACGTGATACATTGTTGTTTGTTTTATTTTTGAAACTGGATGAGCTGTTCTGAAAGAAAGGACAATATAATAATCTGAGAAGATATGTTTAGAATCAATTTATTTCAGAGCTATGAATTATTAATTCATTATTATAAAGATAAATAAATATTTCCAGAATAGCAGTTATTTATTTTATTTTACATTTGTTAACAGGGTAGTGTCCCACTAGGCAAGTAGCCTGTTTTCAGCGGATACCTGGGGAGAAAAACTCCATAACAATAGTACAAAAAAATTACAAACATTTTGCAAAGATTTACAAAGAATATACAAAAAGTTTAACAGTTGACTACAATATTCATTTACAAAAAGAAAATGTAAACAGAAAAAAATTACCTTTCCTAAGCCTTACTACAGACAGTAATATGAAATGCACTAGATACATAACTAAAATAAACCATTGCAGTATTTTCATCTTGGTGGTAGAAGTAAGACAAGGAGAAGATAGCAGAAAAGAAACATTTGATTGATGGCATGAGAAACTAGCCAGGAGTATTGCAGAAGGATAGCCATTGTTGAGTAAGGTGTTCCTTTAGGTGTTGTTTGACGATATGACTATCTGTGTTTTTTAGGATTTTCTGGGGTATTAGCTTCCACTGTTTGGCTGCTTTATAGGAGAAGAGAGAGTCACCAAAGTAATTATGTGACTTTGTTACCTCGTGTATATGCTCACCAGATGATCTAAGGGTCCTGGGGTTGCTATTTAGTTGCACTAGGTTGGAGTGTGCAGGGCAGTTTTCAGGTTTGTGGATAATGGAGTAGCTACAGTAGCGGTTAGGTTTTCACAAACCTATTATAGAACATTGATCGTCTTGCTTAAAGGATGATAGTGCTTTATAATGAAACGATAAAGCCTGAAATGTGAATTTTTTAATAACAACTGAGACAGCGTATCTATATACATCTGATAAGCGTGAATTCTGATTGGCAGCTAGTGAGCATTTTCTCAGAATATGCTGTTATTGTTACATGACTGACTTAAATTTTGATTAGCAATAGACGTTTTTATTTTTATTCTTTTTCATGTGCAAATGAAAGACACAGTTACAGAAGCATTTATGGGTTATTTATAAGATGCCATATTTTATTCTTATGATTATTTCCAACTAGAATGCAATCTATAATGTTTGCTGATGCTCTGTAATGGTGAACAGCAATATTTTAAAAGTGTTTCTTTCCAAGAATCTGTGAAGGTCATTTTGAAATGTGTTTCACACACAGTAATTATCAGGTGAAAGAAACATTGTGAGATATTTTGTCAAGGATAAAATAAGGTGTCATATAAATATCACTGTAAAAATGGATTTGCAGGAAATAATTTTTGAATGCTATAAGCCTTCTTCTTGCACAGTTAAAAAATCTGCCATTTGGAGAATATTTTACAGCTGGAAAACTGCTCTGACTGAAGACTATTGTCAGGTAATATCCATGTCAAGGTGAAAGTACTGTCAAAGAACTGAGATTCTCAAAATTCCTCCATTCCCCATATATATTGCAATTTAAGTCCCACAAGATGGGCAGTAAGGGAAGTAATTTTGTTTCTGATAGAAGACCCCTGATCTTTACATCATCAGAGGAATACATTAATCATCTCAGCTCCGGCATGGGATAACAAATATGCACAGGGAATGGACTGTGCTTAGTTATGCCTTACTGGAATTAACTGAGCATCAAAGCATACATCCAGAAGATATATTACAATTTCTTCTGCACTGAACAGGCCACATTAATAAAAATGTGAAACTAAAACTAGTCTTGCAGTCTAGCTCAGAGGGTTAAGGCTACAAGCTGCTAATTAGCATCATCCCTGAGGACTGGGTTTGAGTACCTGAAATTACCCTCGCAAATTGTATGACTCTGACCATGTCACTTAACCTGTGTGGAAGTGTATAATTCATTTTTCTGTGAGGGGGAGGGGGTCTTGTTGGGTCTGTGACTGTAGAACTTTTTTTTTTTTATCCTCAACTCTGGGTTAAGGGGTGTGTTTTAAGAGACCATCCAGGGCACCAATTCTGGTAGATATGCCTCTGAAATGATCTCTTATAATTCTGTTAAAACTTTGCAAATAAATGGGATCAGGGAATCTTAATCTCACAGCTGGGACTGTAGAGTCACTAAAGACCATCCGGTTGTTGCTTCCCCAAAGAAGACTCACTAAATCTCTGAAAGCCATTTTCACCAAAGAACATTAGATGCTTCTGAATAGTGGAAAGTTCAAGAATAAGACAGACAGTGGCTAAGCAGTGAATCAAGAAATACAGACACATAGCCGATGAGTTATGCATAAGCCTAATTAATCTTTCACTCACTGGTCTGACATTCATTTTGCATTCTGTATAAGAATTTTCATGTCATTTTGAAAGTAAGCATTTTAACTTTTGACGTGTGACTCACTTCCTGTTGTGCCTAAGTAATATGTATATTTATGTGGCTCCGTTAATAAAACTGATACATTGTTTTTATACCTGCTCTGGCCTTAGTCTGATTATTTTATGACAATAAGAAGCAGGACCTGTTGTGTGCTGCCCTAAGTGTGTGTCTTATTCATTTTCCATATACTTTCTATGTGTTATAGCGCTATCTGGCCATCTGAAGTTATCAAAAAATGAATTTGCTTCATTAACAAGTCCCAGTCTGACAGTATGAAGGTTGGCAATGAAGAAAAGTGTCTTATTCAATGAAAGGAAAATGTTTTAAGACTGTAAAATGAATCTTTACTATTTCTAAGTTGCCAAAAATATGTTTTTACTGGTGCAGAAAGAAAAGAAAAGAAAATAAACTGCAAAATACTGTTTAAAGCAAAAGAGAAAAACAAAGCTAAGTGACTCTCAGAACATTTTAATTTTAAACTGTTATAAAAAGGAGGTGCCTAAAGAGAATAAGGCATATAAGAATGACAGTAAAAGCAGAAACAATGTAAAGATGAAGCATACACATAACAAGAAAGGTGTTTGTAGATGCTTAGCCTGCCATAATTTTTCTAAATGCTTTTTATTTCTCTGTGCCTTCAAGCATTCAAGTCTATCCCACTACAATCATGCAAATTAACACCTGTACATAGCAGGGTGAAAACTGATCCCATGGAGGGTTATCATCCAGGCAGCCATCAGTGATTATGTTCTTATTTTCTAAGTTCTGTCCTTTCCTAGTGATTGTTGTATATAGTCCTAGGTGCATGGGTTTGTTCTACCTTCTGTTGTGTGTATAAGTATTCATCTTAACCAAGCGAAATATATTACATCCAGTAACATATGTCACAGATGTAGTTCATTATGAGGAAAGTTTCTCATTTCGAGTTTTAAAAAGTCAGTGTCCCTTGCTATTCCACACTGAAAGGGTCTGCCACTCAGTGTTAAGATTTTTAAGCTAATATTCATAGTATCAATACTGAATCATATTAATACATCTCTGTCTTGTGTGAAGTAATATATTTACCCATCCTGTGAACTTCCTGGTTGAAGTTGTTAATAAGCTTTTAGTAAGTATTCCACATTTTGCCCATTTGATCCACATTGTGAGAAATAGTGTTTTGGAGATGGAAGGTTGAGAGCTATGCTCAGTACATGGCCAAGGACCTTACTGCCACCCACTAGATACTTACAATATATTTAATGACATGCAATTGCATACTACATCTTTTCAGCAGGGGGGCAGTGCACTCCTGTACCACTATGGGGGGACAATAACCCCATACACCCAATCAATAAGTACACTATCTCTGAGGTAACACTTAATCAGATAAAAGGAAATGCATTTTCTCTTCTTTCTGAATTGGTAGGACCTTGGAGGTGGTACTGATAGAGATTGGGGGTGCTGGAATATAACCCCATAATATAGGAGGTACTCCTGCAAAAATGCTTGCAAGTTTTATTCTTTATGTAATTCAAATATGGCAGATCGCGTAGCAGGAGTGTATATTTGGTAGGTTAGGCATCTGCAAGTTTTGCTTTGATACGTCAGAGTAGGCCTGTCCCACACAAGGATAATGATTCTACAATGGAATGTGGTTTGGCACAGTCAAATACGCATTCCTGGCCTGTATGTTGCATATCACATTCCTCATTTTGCTGCAGGTGTGAGCACTACAGGAGGCTGAAGCTGCTCATTTCTTCTGCGATAGGCAAAAAGGCCATCAGACGCTCCTTTTCATTCTCTTTTACTTTTTTCTCTATACCTGAGTCACTAGCAGATCATGTGACATCTGGGTGGCAGTCAGGGCTTTAATACTCTCTCTCTCTGTCTCAGGTGCTGGCCTCCTAGCCTTCCAACATTTCACACACATTGTGATAATTGTAATATAAGCACACAGTGTAAGAAGTAGGCTGCCAAAATCGGTAAACATACTGCTGCCCGAAGTATTTCTTCAGATGATATATTAAAGGCATTACTTTTTTGCATGGTAAGAGAACAAGTGTATGACATGTATAAAGACATGATGGAAGCTAAATATTCATTATTAATTCAGGAGTGATGCAAATCAAAAGGAACGTGAGCATACACATATACAGTATATTACACAGAGCTGAAGGGCACTAATTAAAAACAATGAATTTGCAGACATTAATAAAAAGACAAAATTCCAGATACCACAGATCTCCAGCAATCATAATGCAAGGAAAGATGTCAAAATGAATCAGAAATGACCCTATACAAACCTAGATGTTGCTAGTTTCTTGAAATATAAGAAATCTAAGCAAATAAAATTAAGGTGAAGAAAAACAATCTGAAATGAAAAAAGAAAAACACAGGCACAAATCTGTCTGTCTATCTGTCTGTTTATCTATATGTCTGTGTGTGTGTGTGTGTGTGTGTGTGTGTGTGTGTGTGTGTGTGTGTGTGTGTGTGTGTGTGCACGTGTGTGCATAAATGCAAAAGGTAATAAGGAAGGTTTATCTAATTCAGGGTCATAGGAAGCTGAAATCCATCCTGGCAAACAATGGATATAAAGCAGGACCCATTCGTTGACAGGATGCCACCCATTATAGGAGAAGGACACAGACTTATACTGCACACACCTTGAGGCAGTTGGACATCACCAGTTCACCCCACCCATATCTTTCTGATTTGAGAAGGACCAGACACACACCTAGCAAAAAAGTTAGATGGACACAGGGAGGACATGCAGATTCTACATTGAAGGTACCCCAGTCAGGAAATTAAATTGAAGAGCCAAGTGCCGGGCTGCTGTAGTGTTCCATTGTGCCATCCTGGGTTTAAATGTGCTGAATGAATATTCATAGAACATGGCAAACATTTCATTACTACTAGAATTCAATACTTTAATACTCAGTGTTCTTTATTTATTTTTTGCAAAATAAAATAAAAAAATAAAACATTTCATGTAAGCATCCATTCAGCTCATGTTGTCCAAAATATGAGGGACTAGAGACCAAAGTCCACTCAATGATGATAATGTTCTTTAAAAAATGTTTTAAGTCTTTTTTTTTTTTAAATGCTACTGCTGTATGGCAGTATGCCAATAAAAATGTTCCCATGCACCATGGGAACATTTTTTCAACAGTGTTTATACAATGACAAGACACATCTTC
>NC_056737.1:674243730-674306230 GCF_019279795.1 Protopterus annectens
CTGATATCTCACTGTACAAGACACAAGTTTCATATTCACAATCACACTCCCTCAAAAATATGTCCTATAGTTTCTAGTCTGAATGCTGTAATGCATTTTCGGAAAAAGACAAATGTTAATACTGGATGTCTGATATAGGTAACATATTTATCACCTGTAAATAGCAAGAAGATATAAGAAGGCATATTTAAATGAGCAATGCAAATAACTGGAAGAAAATAATAGAAAAGGAAAGATGAGATCTCTGCAAGAAGATTGTTCATATTAATGAAAACTTGCATTTAGGAATCGGATGGAATGGAGCCAGCAAAAAGCATAGTATATTAAGAAGAGGTGGCAGGAAAATACAGAATAACTATAGAAGAGGAACCCAACCAGCACTAGTACATAGGACGGTATATTCTCTGCTTTAGAACCACATATACTGGGTAGTAAAATTAAATGGGTCCTAGAAAGGCCAGTTAATAACAAAGCTGCATGATTGGATGGAATTCCAGCTCAGTTGTTTAACATCTTGTAAAATGATGCTGTTAACAACTGCTGCTTGTAATTTGCAAGAACATTTGGAAAACACAACTTATGATCCTACAAGCTAGATTCCAGCAATATATAAGTCAAGAACTTCTAGAAGTACAAGCTGATATCAAAAGAGGGGCATTCATCAAAAATCTAATTACCAACATAGGTGGGACAACACAGAAAGCAATGTAGCTCCAGAAAAACATATACTTCTTTACTGACTATAAATATTTTGACTGTGTGGACCCTAACAAACTGTGGCAAGCTCTTGAGAAATGAAGAATATCAGTCACCTTATTTGCCTCCTGCTAAAACAATACATTACATTTAACAAATAAATAAACAAACAAACAAACAAATAAATAAATATGCATGTTTGCAGGGTTCAAATCTACTGCATTTACAGGAGGCAGGCTGTGTCTCATACCACCCCTGAAACTTTTTTTTTTATATACTTACTCTTTGGCAACACAAACATGAAGAAAGAGGCTCATTTGATACAATGTAATACTAACTGTTTCCCCTTCTCAATATTTTCATGATGATCTACTCAGTATGTTGACAGTGAAGGAGTCCAGTTCGGTGATCGGATATTGTGCTGTACATAGCAAGTATTCAGTGAGCTGGATTTGATCCAGTCCCAAAAGTTGACCTGTAACCCCACTTGTGATAAGACAATTTAATTTTCAAGATGTGCATTTGCAATGTACATCTCATATAACATGTTTACTGTAACAGTACTTTTATATACAGTTCTCATTATAGTTTTTTGTTTGATTATTTTAATCTGATGAAGGATAATCACAATTCAATAGTAGCTAACACCCAATTTGATTATCTCAGAAAAAATGCAGAACTGAAGCATGCTATTGCCATTAGCAAGTGCTTTAATGTTATAAAGCTGTTTGAAGTAATTTCTGAAAACATTTTTAATTTATCCAGCTGCTGTTTACAAATGAAGTACCATTTTGTATTTTTACAATAACCAATTGTTTCTTATAATCACTTTATAAAATCAAACATAAACATGCAAAATGATTAACTGTAGGATAATTATAACTATTTTGATAGTAATTTAAAGGGACTTCCAAATTTGTAAGACACACAGGACACTGGTTGCTTTAAAGGCAATGCAGATTTGATAACACATTTCAAGGAGTGGGATCCTTTATGTTTGCTGTGAGGGATAACTGTTGTTTGTTCTATTCATCATCTGATACCTGACAGCTAGTCCTGAGCAAAATTAAAAATTCTGTCATCCTTTGATATCGGACAGTTCGTCCAGGGCAAAATTAAAAATTATATCATATTATACATCAGCATATGAGCTGTACTAAAGTTGCGTAATCTCAGTGCATTCTGAACAGTTTTCTCCCTAAAGTTTGCAGCTTGTTACAAAAAGACTTTTGCTAAATTAATTCTCTATCACTGCTTGGCCACTTATCACATACACATAGCATAATGTGAGTGCAAATTATACTTTATATGAGCACAGAAAAAAGGTTATGCTGTCTGGGACACATACAGCTGATAGGTCATATGTTATAAGTTTCACCATATTATCCTAGCAAAAATCTGCTTAAAATATAAATGCAGTATTGGTTACGTAGTCCAAAAACTAGATATTTAACATCATAGGTGTCTAGCCTGTAAGACAAGAAAGGTAATGTGTAAACTGTTTGGCAGCCCAGCTGCACACTTAACTGGTTGCAGAAATCCAAGGCTCTACAAGACAGTCAACAAAATAAACTAGCAAATGAAAGATAAAGAATGCAACCAGTCTGTGCATTCTTAATGTATAGAAAGTGGGTCCTCATCCTTTATTACAGTCTTAGTTATATTTAAGTATGTTTGTTTCAACCTGTCATTACTAAACTTATCTTCCATGAGCCAAAAATTATGATTTTCTTAGCAGATGCCTGTAGCAAACTCTTATAAGATACCACCTGAAGGCACAGAGGTGTAATTTAAATATGATTAATCGCTGGGTTCAACATTTCAGAAGAAAAAAATTATCTTTCAAGCTTAACATTTGGCACACACATTGTGTGCTTCAGGCAAGGGTGCTAACTTCAAAGTATCAGGCAGTGGCAGATGACTGCTTGTACTGAGCTAATTTAAACACTAATTCTGGATATCAACTATAACAAAAATAATACAATCACATGCTAGCATGACCTACTTCTTCTGTTTTGCTAATACTAACATAGATGAATACTCCAGCCAAGAAGCTTGTTGGAAATGGAAAAAGCTTTGTGAAAACAAGATAAAGTTATACTTAACATAGAAAACTACAGCAAATTAGATAGAAAACAGAACTATAAATACATCAATGTGACTTTGAAAAAAGTATTCTATATTAAATAATTAGTGTGCACACATGTGTGTGTGTGAGTGTGTGTGTGTGTGTGTGTGTGTGTGTGTGTGTGTGTGTGTGTGTGTGTGTGTGTGTGTGTGTGTGTGCTCTGTTTATTTTGGTATATGTGTGCAAGGGTTATCATCCTTTCTTTCTATGTTAGTTAATTGAAAAAATGTGAGTGCAAAAGTTTGGATATGTGTTTGGTCAAACATATATTTGTATGAGTGTAGTGAGTATCATAAGAAAGACGATGGATTTGTGGAGCTGTGTGTCAGTTAGAGGGTGAGTGAGTGTGCCTGCGATAAAAAGTTAGGGTTAGCCAAGAGGAAAGATTATAGGAGTCTGTGTGAGTGTCCGAAGTTTATGGTTATATTAAGGTTTGAAGTTTATGGTTATGTTAAGATTTAAATGCAGTGTTGTGCGCGCGCGCGCGTGTGTGTGTGTGTGTGTGTGTGTGTGTGTGTGTGTGTGTGTGTGACATTGTGTAGTGACAGTGTTACATGGAGAGCTTCACTAATGTAAGCTGTAGGGGTGGGGTTAGTGGCAGGAGCAGAGTCACAGACAGAGTTAGAATATACAACACAATCCTGTGTGGAGAGGCAGTTTGCTCAAATAACCTACCAGAGGATATATCCAACAACTGAACTTTATTCCACACAAAGTTAAAATGTCAGCGTTAATAGTTTAATCTCAAATTCCACAAGACTTCTTCAGAAATGACAAATACATCATTAACAAGACTTTAAATAGACAGATAAAAATTCATTATTTAACCTAACCAATCAAAGCTCAGCTAATCACCTAATTAAACCACAATTAACCAGTGAATGACTAAAACACTTGAAAATACATTTAAATAAAAAGTGTCTTAAATTAATGTTTTATAAAAATTATTATGCACATTGTTATAAAATAAAATAAGTTATAAAAAGCATTAAAAAAAAACTTGTTATAAAACCATAATTCCTATACTTTTAATTGCTTTAATTTCAAAACAGAATTGAAGGAACAACATTCATTTAACCCTGGGGAATTCATTGCATTTAAAATAAGCTGCCACTTCAACTGACATTTGTTTAGATGTTCCTCAGCAATGTATCCCCGATGATCTCTGAGTACTTGCTCTATCACTACAAACTTAAAAGTATGCATTGGTCATTTAGCTATATGCCTATATAAGGCATTGGTGTTTTTGCTATTTTTAATGTCCATCAGGTACTCACATATCCTTTCCTCCAGCTTTCTACTGGTTTTGCCCACATAAAACGTGGGACATTGTTTGCAGCTGGCTATACAAGCTGTGATGCCCACCCACTGGCCAAGTAATCAAGTAGCCTCAAGCCTCACCACTAGCACCAGTGAGGGGCGTGCACATTGGGAAGGATAACAGGTACACACACAGTAAAATACAATTTCCCTTAAGAGCACACAGAGATCACAATCAGGCTGGGGATGGTTTCTTCCTTTCTTTTCAGATCCCCAATAAGACTCCCCACTGGCACAGCTATAGGGTACAGATCTCAGCCTAGTGGTCAAGCCAAAACCTTCAGCACCCTCTCTGTCCAACCAGTGCTTCATGTCCCTGCCCAAGTGGCTGACACATGCACACACTTTAAGATATGAGTTATATACAAATGCACAGACACTCCTGGGGAAGGCTGGAACAGGTTCTCCAGCTATGCCACTTTCTGCCCAGGCTATAAGGTAGTAATCCACTGCCACCAACCACTATTTATCAGCTACTAATAAGGCCCTTACCAAAGGGTGTTCAATTTTACTGTCAATATTATTATCCAATTAGTAAGTGTGACGAACAGCAAGACTATTTAAGTGGCTTTGTACAGTATCACCAAATGCATGCAAGTACTCTAGAGCTTAAATTATCTCTACACAAAACAGCCATAGTAGAAATGTTTAAAATATTTAATAATAAATAACAAAAAACACAAAGCAATACTGATTACTTCAACACAATGGCATTGCAGAGTTCAGAAATCACAGGAAAATGCTTTAAAATAATACTATAGAATAGTCTTACATAAATATAGAAAACAGCTAGACTAATCTGGCTATTTCTCTCTATCTCTAAAAGAAATCGCTGTTCTAAATAAATATCTTACTTACAGAGCAAGCAAGTGCTGGTGAGTGTTGTCAGATCTAGACAGAATCCAAAAATGCTCTATCTTTCTCTCTGAGAAAGTCTTAAATTGATAACACAGTACTGCTGAGTCATTTCAGATTACATCATTCTTAACAGTTCTGATTTAGTTTCCCAGTGTAACAGAAACTCAAAATTTAGATTTCTCTTTGTAATCTGCACCTGCAAAAAGCCACAGCAAGAAAATACATTTTACATGTAAAATCTAGTAATTAACTCTTGTCCTAAGACTATAGAAATAATTCCTTAGTCCAGACATCCTGTCTCCGAGCTTGAGATCAAACAGTCATAAAATACTTTACTTTATCAGCTTTCTTCCAGCAGAGTGCACTGTGGTTACATTTTTGAAGCTCAGTACAACATATAGTTTACTCCTAACATATAGTTCTCTTTACATTTGCAGAACAAGCCTGTGGATTACATTAATATTTACAATGACATAGAATTATTTACAAAATTCTATCTAACTAGGCTACTAGGCTTCACACAAGCTACCTGGTTAGAAGCACAGGCAAAGTGCCCTGTGAAATTACATACCTTTCCTTAACGCATGCATTTTTTTAGTCAACAAATAAGAACACTGGGAACACCATCCGAAAACACCATCCACACTTAAACATACCTATTGGTCTCCTTATATTTACTGTTTTTGTCTTTCTAATAATTGTTTAACAGACCTATCTTTCCTGTCCACTGCTATGGGGTTGTCCCCCACTATTGTAAAAATATCATTATTCACAGAAAAAAATACCAAGTTCTTCTCTAGGACATTCAATATATCATAACTATCTAAAGAGAAAGTGGAAATGAACAATTTTTGCTCCATGATGTTATTATAATGTGGATTACCTGAATTATCCATGTCTCTTTTATCCTAATTATTATTAGTCTTAATAATTGAACTTATATTTGCATCAACCTCTGTCCTGTTCAAAAGAGGTATATACACCTCCTGTACTCTGTTATACAGGACTTCATTCTTAATCTCTAATAACAACTTTTTAGGGTAACCCCTATATAAAAACATTTCCACTACTTTTTTGCATTCATTGACAAACAATTCATCCACAGAAACCATTCTAGCTAATCTTTGCCAGCTGCTGAAATGAAGATATGTATTAGGAAAGGTAAGTTCCTTGTGTATGTTGGATAACTACCTTTTCAAATCCGTATCTTTGCTTAATTTAATGTCTAAAAAGATGATCTTCTCAGCATCATACTGGTAGGAGAACTGCAAAAACTCAGTAGTATTTTGTATATATTTAAAAAATTTCTCTAACCTGCTTTCAGACTCTGTCCATAATATAAATACATCATCTAAAAAGCATGTATAATATGACCAAGAACCAACAAATTCACTTTTCAATAAATATTCTGATTCCCACCAGGCCATAACCAGGTTGGCAAAACTAGGGGCACAAGCTGCCCCCATTGCCCCACCTGTACTCTGTTTAAAATATTGCCCATCAAAACTTAAAAAAATTGTTGTTTAATACTAACTCCATGAGTCTGGTAGCTAAATTGACCCTGTCTGAACTTAGGTCTCTTATCTGATATAACATCTCCTCAAACTACTCTAACCCCTTAGTATGGGGTATAACAGAATATAAATTGTTAATATCCAAAGTAACTAATAAACAATTATCCAATAGGTCCAGCTCATTTATTCTGGCTAAAAACTGCCAGGAATCTCTACCTATTTCTGGTACCTTTTGTATAAATTGTTTAAATAATGCATCTATAAATTCAGATATATAGGGCATTTTTGATCTGTTAGAGTCAACAATTGGTTGAAATGGTGGGTAAGTCATGGACTTATAAATTTTAGGGATGCTGAATATTGCAGCAATGACTGATTTTGCATTCTCCAAAAATACATACTCTTTTTGTGTGATCTGAACCTTGATCAACATATCAAACAAAGCCATGTCTATTTTTAGAATATGCTGTGTTAATTTTGTTATGTGTGGTTTCCACATATTCATCCCTCAACAATAAGGCATTCATTCTGTTAGTATACTCACTATTATTCATTGTAACCAGTCCACCAATTTATCTGGCTTCATGACTCTAATGTTACAGCCATCACATATTTCTTTCAAATATTTAGTCTGTATTAAATAAATTATAATACTTCCTATTAGACTGCAGTGGTGGTGCTGTGGTAGCGTTGTCGCCTCACAGTAAAATGTTGTCCTGTTCGATTCTCAGCTAAAGCGTCTTCTGTGTGGAGACATGCGTGAATGGGCGTACTTTCATTGAAGTTTGTGCGTTAGAGCTGGCAACTCGGTATGTAAAAATCTACTGCCAATCATTAGCGGACCAGATTTCCGCTGTGGCGATCCCTAACCGGGAAAAGCCGAAAGATACAGCAGCCGGTTTGGAGAGCAGACCCCAAATTTCCCGTTCACGTAACTTTTCAAACAAACTGACAGCATAATTAAGTGGTGGATTAAATACACTGGATTTTTGTAAATCATTTGTATCAGTTTTGATAATACCATTGTTAAATCACAGTGCAAGGTTCAATTTATGAGTATACATTTTTAAGTCTATTAAACTATCAGCTAGTCGGCTTCTTCTAACCTGTATAAAACTTAGCCCTTTTGCTAACGCATCAACATGGTACCTTTTGATACCCTTATCTGAAAAGTTGTACAAGTGGGAATCACCAGCAGAAATAGTTACAATCTTTGAAAAAGTGCATGTTACAGTTTCACCAGCCTCTACCAATGGTTCTTGTAGTTCCTGGTGAAAAAAATGCTTGGGTCTGGCTCCCTGTTTCACAAATTTATCATCATTGATAGATTCTTGACCCTGCTACTTCTAGTTCTGGAAAATCCTTTCAGATCTCTGAACAGTGCCAACTTCTAAAGGGGCAGATGCTGCCACTGCAGTATTAATAACCTCTTGTCCTTCCACTTCCTGTTGTCTTCTGATTGGGTAAATCTCTCCACTCCCCATCTGCTTGCCTTTCACCATTGATGGATTAAGATATGCAAGCCCTTTACTATACTTGCCAATATCTCTTCCAAATTTTCTTATTTTGGGCTGTAGGATACCATTACATAAAGAGTCCACCTTACTAAAAATGTTACTATAATTAGTTTCATAATGGTCGAACATCACTTCATTCAACAATGAAGTGTTCAGACCATCCAACTCCACAGATAATTGTTCATTTCTGGTGATCATTGTGCTTCACAGCACTTCTTTCCAGCCTTATTAAATATATTAATCAACTCATCATAAAACTCAGTCCCCTTTCGTACGCCATTAGGAAACTTCCAAAAAAAGAGACCCTTGTCACATTAGCAGAAATATTTTTAATGAGAAAACTGTTCTCCAATTGCAGTTTTTTAAAAACATCCATTTTTTTTTCAAAATTGTGCAACTGGTCTCTGATAGTATTAAGTATTCTCGTTACCCTGGATGCATTATTTGAGCCACTAAAAATCAAACTTGTTGGTTTCCAAACTTGGAAATACCACTGAGTATTGGTTAAAACTGAAGGAACAGACTAATTTAGTGACAGCCGAGTAAGTGGGAGATTCAAACTTCCTCCACTGGACAATACCAGATCCCGAAAGGGTCACTGCAATGTTAAATGCACCCCCAAATTTATCAGATGTTGGCTCACTTAGTGCAACAATGCAGTCAATTCACCAATATTGGAACTATTCAGACTATTAGGGCAGTTACTGCCGTCTCCCTTCACTACCGCTCCAACTCCAGAAGCCATAACAACACAGAAAACAAACTGGTAACTATAGCCTCAAAACATGTAACATGAAAATGGAGGACTGCAATGGTTATTCCACTTCACAAGGATGGACCATCAACTGACCCTGGAAACTACAGACCTACTAGTCTGACTAGTTTAATATGCAAAGCCATTGAACAAATTATCATGGAAGTGATCAACAAAGACATAGGCAACCTTCAGACACTGGACCCAACCCAATTTGTCTTTGTAAAGGGAAGGTCATGCCTACTAAACCTGACTGACAACGGTGTCTACCATCCACCTTTACCTGGCAAATGTATTCAGTACAATGCCCCACTTGGGTATAGTTGACAAACTCACCAAACTGGGTATAAAACTCCTACATAACTCACAGGACTGTCAGCAAGCCAGAACTGATGACACCACCTCCACTAAGAGGCCATTCACCAGTGGGGGTACCTCAGGGCTCTGTGCAGGGATCACTTCTGAATGGCATCTACTTCTTAGAAGTAAAGACTAATGTCAAGGACCTTTGACTGACCAAGTTCACAGATGTCTGCAAACTGAGAACTGTTATAGATTCTGCCCATGACACAAACATCTTACAAGAGGGTCAAACACAGACAAATGACTGGTGTCAAAGTCAAGGACTAAAATGAATGCCAAGAAATGCATCATTGTGCCTTTTGGGAAAACTGCTACCCAGGTTAATTACTCTATCAAAACGACACCCCTAAGAACTGACCTAGCAGTCAGGGATCTGGGAACATATGCAGATGGTGATCTGGCCTTTGACCAACATGTGGTCAAGGTAGTAAGAAAATCATTGAATTTTGCCCAACTTATAAGTAAGGGCATGGTATCCAGGACCAGGGAAGTTATAGTGCCACTTTATTAGGTCTTTATCAGACCCATCATTGAGTATAACGCCCCCTTCTACATGTACCTGACCAGACATAGGCAACATTTGGAATGCCTACAAAAGTTCCTAACCAGGAGAATCCAGGGTATAAACGCTTTACTATCATAATTTTGAATGACACTCGGTCGACCGCACTATGTTTGACAACGGAAAGTTGAACACGGCAATGTCGAACTTCAAAAGCAAGCCTAGGAACGGGTTTTAACATGGGTCGAGATAGGGGTTCACTGCTATTGCCAAACTACAAACCTTGCCCCTATCTCTTACCCATGTTAAAACCCATTCCTAGGCTTGCTTTTGAAGTTCGGCATTGCCGTGTTTGACTTTCTGTAGTCAAACATAGTGTGGTCTACCGAGTGTCATTCGAAATTATGATAGTAAACCATATAAACACATTGTCCTATACAGATTGTCTACCACAGGTTACTGAAAGGCAATCTTTGCTACACATACAAGGCATCCTCTGATCCAGCTCTGATGAACCTTTTGCTCATTCACAAAATAAGCAGCATTAGAACCACTAGATCAAAGGATTTACATTTTGCTTGTGACATAACTAAGACAAGTTGGCGAAACAGATATGCGTTTCAGAGGATCCCCATTACCTGGAACAGGTTCCCCATCCTTGTAAAGCAGAGTCTAAACCTAACTCTATTTAAGTGTAACCTTGACCAATAAATGGGAAATTGAAAATTCACCCTGGGTCTGGCCCTCATGTCTCTAATAGACAAAGGCAGTTATGCTCCCTTCCTCCTAATAAACTCCCATAATATGTAGGGACACATTTGGGTTGAACTGCATAGCTAGGCATATAAAGGTCCTGTTGGTCATAAGCCTAGCATAAACCAATGAACATTTCATTGTCCATTAAATATCCATTAAATATACAGAAATTCATATGAATCATAATTATACAAATATCTAAAAAATAGAGTAACATATACACAACAGCTTTGTAGCAAATTGAAGATAACATCTGCATGAACAAAAGCAAGTCTGGTAGTTGGGGTCTATGTTAAATGGTTAAAGAGATAATAGTTATTTGTATAATTGTAATAATAGAATTTACATATTATCTTAATTACTTGTTTAGTACTAAATTGACATTGTCTGACTGAAATATTAATATTACCATTGTGAAGAGAAGGATGTGCTGAAAAGCTTCTGTATTTTAAATTTTTTGTAACTTTTACAGTTTTATATACATATATATATATATATATATATATATATATATATATATATATATATATATATATGGATCTATGTTAAAACAGTGAATTACCATAATGTTGAGTTGCAGAACAACGAGATGAAAACCAAGAAACTTTACCTTACCGAATATTCACATCATCGTAAGTTTTCACTGCAAAAGGAGGCAGTTGGCCAAGATTGTGAACTTTGCCCTTTTCTCCACTGTAGTGCGATCTCTATTTAATTAGGAGGGTGGGGGGTGAAGCCCCCACTTGGGTGGGTTTTATTTGCTTCAGTTTTGTTATTTTTTCATGGTAGCTAAGAGTTTACTTACTCTGTGAAAACTTAGGGTGATGTGAATGTTTGGTAATGTAAAGTTTCGTGATTTTCATCTCACTGTTGTGCAACTCAACATTATGGTAATTTGCTGTTTTAAAGTAGACCCATATATTTACAAATATATATATATATATATATATATATATATATATATATATATATATATATCCCTATCAGATTATCGAACGTCTGGAAATTCAAAATTTGAAATTCATATGGTTGAGATCATATGATCAAAGTTCAAAAGTTAAAAAAATTAAATGAAATAATAAAAGACAAAAACTACACCCCCACACCCCCTGCTAATTCACTATACCAATTCCAAGTTGCACTAAAGTGAGGAAATTGGTCGATTTCCCAATCCATGCTATACGGCGATCTCCACTGAAAACTTTTGCATCTTCTGAAAATTCTGGCCATATTGTCATATGGTCTTGGCCATATGAATTTTGAATTTTCAGACATTCGATAATCTGATACAGATACACACACACACACACACACACGCACACACACACACACACACACACACACACACACACACACACACACACACACACACAATTGTTACAGGTAGGTTGCAAAACTGCATTCTCTGGAATTTAACTCAGTAAATGCTGTCTTGCCAGGAAATCTGCAGGTGTCAGAAGGTATGAAATTCTACTGAGGCTAGGTGTTAATGGGTTAAAAGGGCAGATTAGGTAGGCTTATTTCCTCATTACATCTTTAGCTTATTAATGTCTAGCAGCTGTAGAATGGCACACCTCCAGCAGCCTACACATATTCTTAGATTCCTGATCACTTTCTGAAAAATCAATTTATCAAGAACATAAGCCAAACTAATGTAAATATCTTGGAAAAGTAAAGTGCGAACAGCAATGTCTTCAGCAAAAAGTTTTCTTTAAATCGAGAGAATATAGTGCATCCACAGTCTTTATATGATTACTGCTATATTCTATGTGCAAAAAAAAAACTCAATATTTTTTCTAAATTTTTACAATGTTTCATATCCTAAAAACTGTACAAGTTAGACATACAGTGTCAGTGGTACTTTTTTCTGGAAACTTGAGCTTTCATATGATTGCAAGAAATAATTTTGGTGATTGCTTATTGAAATATTTAAAGCTATATGAAATAAAGGGTCTATATTACCAAAGCGAAAAACCCTATTCCCGAATACCTGAACGTCGACATCTATACCGCAAACCGCAAAAATCCCGAATGCAGTAAACCGTGAAAAAAACAATATCAAATTGTCATAGTCAGCCAACCCCACCACCCGCTACATACTACCTACACAAAGAAAATAAATAAACCACACACATACACTAACCAAACCCTACTTCTAACCTAAGGTAAAGCACCAAACCCTACCACTAACCCTACACTAAACCCCATATACACAACTAACTATGCACTATCCTTAACCCCTCCCTAACCCTAAGGTCCGTAACTACCGCACAAGTCCCCTAAACACATACACCCAAACAAAATAAATAACCCACATACATACATTTAACAAAACCCTACCTCCAACACTACACTAAACCCCACATACACAACTATCTATGCACTATACGTAACCCCTCCCTAACCCTAAGGTCCATAACTATTGCACACTTCCCCTACAGACAAACACCCAAACAAAATAAACAATGCACATACATACACTTAAAATAACCCTACTTCTAACACTACACAAAACCTTACATACATCACCTATCTATACACTTACCTTAACCCAAATCCTAACACTAAAGTTCTATCTATTGCACACTTACCTTACGGAGCTATACCTCAGATGGGCCAACCGAAACAAATCAACATTTCGGAATTCGCGGTTTTGTACGTTCGGGATTTCCATACTTCACGCAATACGGGTTGACGTCTTCGTATTCGCTCATACAGTTTTTCGCATTTGTAATAATGACCCAAAATAAATATGGCTTCTTGAATAATTAACACCATAAATAATATTCAATATTTTCAAGCTGTGCAGCTTACAGTGTAAGTATCAGTGTCAGTTTTTTTCCATCATTTAATGTTGGACCAGACACTATGCCATAGGTTATTAAAGCACATAGAGACATTCTGCATAAATTCAAAATTACTAGCAATCACCTAGCATTATCTCTAATATAGTACATTATACACAGATAGTGACAGTGTACACCTCTGTCTCCCACCGTGACATTCCACACTATGCCTTTCAATAATATGCAGCTCACTCAGGTGTAAAAATATGAATAATCATATGACAATATGGCTAACCCCCAGATAACAGTTGTGGTGCCATTTTATTTCTTAAACATTGCTTTTTCATATCCTGCCAATCATTCATTGGTAAATCACTTAATTACATAATCCATCTCCAAAAGCTGTGATAACTCTATTAGAAGCTATGCGTATTAAAAGGATGTAACACAAAACAGGTGACGTGGGAATGAGTTAAGTAAATGCAATATAATGTAACATCTTTCCTTTGCAAGTCTGTAAAAATAAAAAAAGAATATTAATAAATGAAAAACAGACATTTTTACTTGGAGCATTATGATTTCTGTCATTTTTGTACCTTGAAAAACTGTAACTTAAACTAATGAAACCAAATGATCAAAATGGAAGTACAACAGCAGATCAAGGGATAATGTATGCCTGCACAAAACTAGTCATTTGAATGAGGTTACACTGGATAAGGTAAGCTATCTTTCCACCAAGATACAGTAACTTCTGAGTTTATTACACTAGGCAAGGTGGTGTAAGAAGTAAAGGAGGCAAAAACAAAATCTTGTTTCTCTCAAACTGCACTGACCACAGAGTTAATTATGATAAGTAAGTGGGTGCAAGGGGTAAACAGAGGCAGTTGGGGGCTTTGTTCTCCACAGAAAAAAAAAAGTTCAAAAGGTTATGTGTTGAGTACCATTTTGAGTTTGCTTCAGCAAATAGCACTTGCTTTAGTATAATTTTTCTGTATCTCTCAACTTTCTAAAAACTTGTAACAATCAGATAGGGTAGGACACGTTTAATATAATTCATTATTTCAGTGCAGGTCTTTTTTGAAATATTAGCAATAAGTTACTCTCTGAATGTATGCATGTAATCCCTTTCTATCTCACAATTTGTCTTTTCTCCCATACTGAATGAATCAAAGCTCTTTTAAAATTTTATAGCTAAATCTGTCTAAATGTTGTACACACTACTTTCTTCAAACTATTAATGTACATTGTACAATACACAAAAATTGAAATAAGCCATAATGGAGAGGTGGTCCGAGCATCTTTACTTCCTTCTTGAAGTAGATGAATAGTACCACAGACAGCTGTGTTACTGAGTAGTACCACAGACAGCTGCATTACTAAGTAGTACCACAGACAGCTGCATTACTGAGTAGTACCACAGACAGCTACATTATTGAGTAGTACCACAGACAGCTGCATTACTGAGTAGTACCACAGACAGCTGCATTATTGAGTAGTACTACACACAGCTGCATTATTGAATAGTACCACAGACAGCTGCATTATTGAGTAGTATCATAAACAGTTTAATTGCTGAGTAGGACCACAGATGATTGCATTACTGAGCAGTACTACAGACAGCTGCATTACTCAATAGTACCACAGATAGCTGCATTACTGAGTAGTCACAGACAGTTGCATTGTTGAGTAGTACCACAGAGAAATGCATTATTCAGTAGTACTACAGACAGCTGCATTATTGAATAGTACCACAGACAGCTGCATTATTTCACTTTGAACACCTAGGAAATACACAGCAGTATCTGCATGGATTACATTTATTATCTAAATGGTTCAGTCTAGAATGCAGTGCATCTAGGAAACATAACAGTTCAACAACTAACTCCCTGAATGTTCTGAAGTAAACTCACTGAAATTACTTCAGTGAGCTTCAGGGTAAGGTGTTTCCTGCAAGGAGGCAGGCCCCCCCTGCACCCTTCCATGTGGGGAGGACACAGCATACACACATAGACACACACACACACACACACACACACACACACACACACACACACACACACACACACACACACACACACACACACACACACACAACAGACTTACAAATGCCTACAGTGAGGTCACAGAGCAGCAGAGTAAAGAAAAAAATTGCTATTGTTGAAAATGTTTTCTTCTGTTTATCAACATTTGCATAAACATCACTCCATTACTTGATATGATCCCTATGACCATTACTCTAAAAAAAAGTAGTTTTAGAAGGAAAAATCCACTAGACTGTAACACTGCTTTATATAACGTGGTGACCATAATCTCTGTTAAGGTTCTGTGGTTAGATAACTCAGTTTTTTGTCTAAAGCTCAACACAATATGACAACTGTATATCTATATATTTGATGCAGTCTGTTATGAACTGGGGAGTAGTTTGCAGCTATTGCCTCTGCTGCAACTGAATTACAGTGTGCTAGTTGTGATACTCAGCTATAATAGAAGCTAAAGCCCAGGCAAACTGACCCATGACTCAGCCTCACCTATGGTTCAGCACGGGATTCTTCTCCTTCAAAATTTAGATTTCTTGCCAATGAGCAGGCATAAAACTTCTCAAGCCAGTTTTATTCCTCATTGGCCACATAGTGTCTAGGGATGTGGTCAATGCACTGTATTTATCAATTATAATGCCATTCATTGAGTATAATGCCCCTTCTGTATGTACCTGCCCAAACAGTTAATACAGAGCCATCTGGCAAAGAAAATCAAGGGCCTAAACTATAAAAACTATACTGACCCACAAAGAATTGTCCCTCTTCTCAAGGCTTGCTGGGAATTTCTTCTGATGTTCGCACCAATAGTGGCAGTGGCACTTTTCCACTGATGTTAGGGTCCATGGAACTCCAATAATAAGTGTCAATCCACTCAGCACATTCTCCTAATGCTGGGACTAATAAAGGGGTACTATATTGGCCACTATGGCATTTAGCTACTAGAGATCAGCCCTACTGGTGTCAGGCTAATTGACGGTAGTCAAGCCAGTACTGGTCTTCCCATCATGATTTCCTAAATCAATGTTTTACCTGATGCCAGTCCACCAGTCATTAAGACAACATTTGGTACCCAGCAAGCAGGACTTCCCTCATAACCTATTTTTAACTGCTTTTTTGCAGTTTTTAGCTGTTTCACTGTTTCAACTGTTTGCTGTTTGAGACTGATTTTCCTGCACTTTGCATTTTCTAGTACTTGTGTATTTTATAGCATAAGCTAGATTCAGATTTGCTTTGGACATTATCTGAGCAATTAATCCAGCCATCTACTGCACCCTTGTGGCAAAAGAGTGTAGCAAACGACCCATCTGAGTTGGAGATTGTTGGAATAAGGGTCAGTATTGAGCATTTCCATTGGCCAGCTTGGTTGAAAATTGCTTAAAATAGCTTGTATTTAGGCACATTTGCAAAGGCCTGTGCTCAGTTTACAGAAGCTGCTCTAGGATTCATGTGCTTTCTCTAATCTCTGGAATGAATCCAAACAAAATACAAGCCATATTTTGAAATCTACAGAAAAATAAGTATTTTTATTCACTGTACTGCATCTTAAGCCATGTATTACTGAACTGCAGCCAACTTTTAACTGTTTTTTTAGCTTTTTAGCCATTTTAACTGTTTGTTCAAATTTGCTCTATCTAGAGTGTTTGGCATTATCTGAGCACTAAAACCAGCCATCTTTCATTAAGAAGGACCCTTGCACCCTTATTTAACTTGTAGCAAACGGCTTCTGCAGTTTTGTCTACATTGTGGCATTATTCAATGTAAGCAGTGCCCTCTTCCATTATAGGCCTGCCTCTGCATATTTTCAAATGCTCAGTTCCCCTTGACAATGAGTCTTGTCGCTATATTCCAGCAGTTTCTAGAAATGGTCAGTCATTCACTGATAGAGCAGGAGGGCAACACAGAGTCCATGTTAGGTATACCAACTAAAATTATACCTTATTTGGAGTTTGATAATCGTCCTGTGTCAATGTCTAAAATATTGCATACCTTTTTGGAGTGTCCCATGGAAGAGATCATCTAATACAGATTAAAATGTAGGGTTGCTTCTTTGACTCTATCTATGACCGAAACAACTCCAGTTTGACAAGCAGCTTCAAACGCTGGGCAGGGAGGGTACTCAGCTCATATTGGCGTAGCCATTATAAGAGGAGGATATCGATGGTCCCAGTCAGCCAAATGGTCCTGTCGAAACATAGACTTCCATGATAACAATGAGTGTAGGTCCAAAGGAAGTGGGCTTGATGTTCTAAGCCAGTAATGGTCATCCTCATAAGTATGTGATGGGAGCATGCACATGCCAGGGCAAAGCATAAAATATACCCACAGTGCTGCAGGTGCTAACATCAGCCACCAGGAGTGGGATAGAGACTTAATCATAAAACCGCTAATGAATGCCTGTAGATGGCTCCTGAGGAAGGAAGGGCTGATGGTTGGCAGGGAACAGTGGAGATAAAAAAAAAAGAAGAGTGGCTTCTCCCAGTGTTTACCTCATACAGCCACAGATTTAGGAAAATAATGAAACTGATAAAAGTAAAGGCAGACTGGGCTTAAGCTGCAGTCCCTTTGCTGAAGAGAAGGCTAAATGAGGACTGCAGACTCCCTGTGTAGTCCATGTTGCACCAGTGATATGGAAGCAGGGAAATGGAAACTATCTCACCGTTTAGACTTACAAGTGATGATAATATCCTACCAAACCATAGCTGCTCACAATTGTTATTAGGAATTAGACACAATAAAATCCCCCAGAACAACAGCTTTAGAAATGCAGAGGGGAATAAATCTCTGGGTAAAGCATAACTTGACATCCACATTCAGTACCAGTTGCTATACAATGGCCAATATCTTCAAGAACAAACAAATAAAATGAAACATATTCTATTAATGTTAAATATGTTACTGCAATGAATAGTTTTAAGCATGCCTCTCAATCAGCAGATATTGAAAAAAGGTACAAAAACCCTTGAAAATTCCAACCAAAAATCTAGACATATAAGTAATAAAAAATTGGAATACCGCATAGCACATAACTCTCCTCGATTCCAGAAGGACAGTGGGATATTATTCAGAAACTTGTTTTAAAAAGTAAAATAGAAAAAAATGATGGGAAGACCATGTAAAATATGTAGACTTTAATGAGTTATGTTACAAGATTCTATCACAAAAGGTCATTTATTTTTGCTTCTGAAAAATGGAAATGTAAGATCTGTGTCCTCTTTCTTTAAATTATTAGCACCAATAGTATGTTGGTTATGTAGTGTGGTTTTCTAAGTACTAGACAGCTTCAAAAATTGTGTGTGATGAGGGGGATTCAGAAAACTGTGTGAAGGGGTAAATCAAGCCTGAAAATAGGAACATACCACCAAAAATCGGTACATCATGTGCTGGATTAAATCAGACCTGAAAGTAGTTAGCTTCCTCCAGAACTGGGACAGTTGAGAAGTCAGGTTCAAAGGTAATACCTAACTCAAACTAGAAGAAAAAAAGAGTATTATACTTCAAAATAAATATAACTTCTAATTTCAGTAACGCATTCTCAGCATTACCTGCCACAGATACATAAGTTGAAACCATAGTCTACATTTTGAAACATTATTCCCATCAATGTGTTCACTGATAACATTATGTGGCACTGGATTCAGCTCAGCTTTATTTTTATGTCACAGAGTTCCTTATATATTCAAACACAGCTTTCTTTGTCTTATGTAAAGCACCTTATATGAACAAAATGTATAAAAAATATGATTCTCAATTACAATACATGGAAGCTTCTGCTCCTTTGTGAACCGGTGCCATTGAGTAACTATTAGTAAAGCAAAATACTGGAAAACACCATAAAAGAAGAAATCCTAGCTTCTTTGCCAGTTACACATATAGCTTCATAATGACCATACAGCAAATGTGTATGCAAGTTCATAGTAACTTCATAGGCCATAACTTGGTTCAGTGGGAAATATATGGTCTAAACAAATGTCAGTTTTCTAAATCAGCAAATGTTTATGTACTGCTGTGGTCAGCTTAGAAAAGATGCTGTTTCTAGTTATTAAAAGTAATGCAGGTTAGGAGATGGCACCATTCTTCTTTCATTTTCCGATTACCAGCTTAACATGATTCAGGATTGTCACCCCAACCAAGAAATAAACTGAAGAAACAAGTAAAGTGCACCACCGTACCTTCCAGGTACACCAAAACAATTAGCAAAATCAAAACTGAGTTTTCTTAATGATCTGTATAGTGCTTTTTGTATTCATCTTTCATTCCCACAATGATGCATTAGGGCAGGTATAGAACCCCAAGGCTGATATGACAATAACAGCAATCACACCTCCATAGAGCACTGTTCTATAACAGTACATTGGGTGCCTTCTATTAGGAATGCTAAGGATCTAGAGTACTTAGATAAATGAATACCTGCATGCAACTCCTTTTCAGTGAGCCAGTGGATTACCTGACCCACATGCTATATCTTCAGATAGACTTAGTGAACAAAATCACTAAAACTACAGAGTCCTTACTTATAATCAAAGATAGAGACAGCATCAAGATACAGGTGGCAATAGCAGCCACTGCAGGTCCATGTATGGTGTACAACAGAGCTTAAGGGTGTCTAAGTGGCAGGAACTAGCAAACCTCTAAGCCACTATTTCTGACTTTCACGTACTCCACTCACAAAGGATATAGAGGCAGCTTTTATGGATGTTCCAATACAGAATCACCTGAGAAGAGCACCTTAAACAATGGAGAATGGAACCCTAGTGTAATTATTCTAGGGTACAGTTAGCCAATGGAAACCTTGAGCCAGGTGAAAACCACTGTGAGAACAGCAATATCAGCAGCTACATGTTTAGTGGCATACTTTTACATTCAGCAGCCATCAATCACTGAACCTAGTTTCTGGGATGAAGACAACAACAGAGAGGAAGTGAAGAGCCAATATTTGGGTGCAACTGACTCAAACTCATTCCATCATCTCCTGGACATACCCAAGAAGAGACCACAGAGGATGTGTGCATGAGGAAGATGTTATTTCAAAGCTGCCTTCTGCAGTTATACTCACCCTTCATATAATTATCTTCCTACAAACAAGTACAGCAGTTTGTGCCATATTAACAGGAAACAGTGATTTATTCCATCTTATATCTGGTGCTAAAAAGGTTTTGGGCATCAGACTAATTTTGCACCTTACCACCCTGATCTAATATATTTCTGGCAGTTGGCTTTGAGCATTAAGGAGCTGTTAATGAGCTGCTTCCTGTGGTCCAGTGGTGCAAGGTTTGATTCCCTCAGCCTCTACTGCGTAACCGTGTGACTATGAGCAAGTCACTTAACCAGACACCTTTCTCAGGCTGAGTCTGAAAAAGGTCCATGGAAATAAATGATGTATCCCAGAAAACAAACACATATAAAAAAATAAATAAATAAAATAAAAAATATATACAGCAATAGAAAAAACGCACATGGTTTCATTATAAATAAACTTCCCCCATAACTATCTGTCATCCATAACTAATGGAGAGCAGATATGTTATTGGCCTTTCAGAATGTTTATCAGCTTAGGAAGGGAAGTTGTCACTGAAGGTGACTTCACTTTGGCAGAGGAACTAGTCATTGTCTGATTCCATAGATCATGATATCAGTTTAATCCAGGTGATATTCACCAAATTTCTTAGCAATACTGGTTATGGAACTGAGATCCTAAGTTTGCATAGGTGTCTATAACATGGATGACTGTTTTCTAATCTTAAGAAGGGACTCTTTCTTATTGTTCTTTCACAGATTAGCTATAGCTATAACCTACAAAAAGTCCAATGTAACTGCAAAAATTCTTGCCACTTTCTTAAAATTTTCCTTGGATGGAAGAATAGTAATGGGCTTCCTGCTCCTCCCTGGTTGTGATACCCGATGGAAATGGACACTCCTCCTGACAGGGTGACCTCTGCTGTTAATATTTTTTGTGTAGTGAAAGATTTTATATTTTCAGCCTATTCCACCTTTACAGAAATGCCAGATTAATTCATAATCATTTTAAAAACCTTAACTTCCATCATAAGATTGGCAATACCTACAGGTGTGAGAGGTTCTCAAAACAATGCATCTTCCTTATTAAGAACAGACTTCCTTTGCACATCAAACAAAGCACCCGCTTATCTATCTTCAAAAGTATAGATAATGGAGTGAAAAGCTGTAAATTTATGGATATGATATGTGGAAGTGATCTTTTAACCACAGCAACCTAAATTGTAATACTTGGATGAAGTAGCTAAGCTTCTTAACAGCTGTTTTGCTGTAATATAATAGGTTAATAGGTTAGTACTAAGCTAACTGCCCTTGCGAGCCATTTTAAGCTTAGCCAATTATCCCTTGTGAGACTCAAACCCTGCACCTTGTGTTTGTAAGGCAAACACCTTAACCATTAGGCCACCCTCCCAACCCTAGGAGGGTGGCCTAATGGTTAAGGTGTTTGCCTTACAAACACAAGGTGCAGGGTTTGAGTCTCACAAGGGATAAGCTCAGTACAAACTGATAAAGCTATTATAATTTTCTTCTCTGTGACAGGAACAGTGTCAAAACTGCAAGGATTTATGAAAGCAGCTTCCCTCTTAACTCCTCAATTAAATATTTGCATGATAGTGTTTCAGTAGACTCTTTGGATTTGGTGCATTTAAGACTCTCTTTCCCTCAGCTTCCAGATCCAGGTATTACGGGAAATATTTTCTATGCTGAATGATTTGTGCCTAATCCTTTTGGGGCCAGTCACTAATTCAACTCAGTCTGGTAACTTACATCATAACAGATGTGTCATATTCAAGCTAAAGCAACATTTTAAAGTGTGCATATCTCACGGCACATGTTCCTGATAAAGGAGTCCTTCATCTAGATAACTGAGATGGAAATGATTTTGTTGTTGAACATTTTTATATACTTTTATATCAAATGCACCTATATTCAATCAGATAATATGGAAGCAGTCTAGTTCATCTACAATCAAGGATGTACTCACTGTTTTGCCCTCTGCAGAGAGGACACAATGAGTAAGCATATGTTATCACCCACTACTTTTCCTTGATAGCACTGCAAATTTGAGAGGTGTTCAGCCTTATAGCTAACAACTGATGTCTGCCATAAATGGTCCAGCAATCTTTGAGTAATGTCCAAGAATTTCCAAGAATGTCAAGGAATTGATGCAGTAAATCATAGCTCTCTTTACCCTTCAGGTTCCTTCTGATCATCTCCTTGAAGGATACCATGTGACTAGAAGTCCTTTCTCAACTATGACTGCAAATCATTCTATATGGATTTCCTCCATTTCATCTTGCTCTCAGAATTCTAGCCAAGGCAAAAGCAAGTCAGCTACTCCTTGTCTCTTTCTAGCTAAAGTAGTCATGGTTTCCATATCCCCTTCACTAATCAATCAACTTCTTTTCATATTAGATCATCATGTGATCTTGCTTGATAAGTTACTTTATCCAGCTCTTTCTAGCCTTCCTTCATTCCAGTAATTGTCAGAGATCAGGATGGTGTCTTTTCTTAAGCATTGCAGTAGAATCCTACTCAAACACATACACTTAAACATAAAAAAGGTTTTGCTTCCATTTGGCAAATAAGAGATATGTGACAGAACAGATACTAGCAGCCTTGGTTATATATACATTGACGAGTCATGTCTTTTTTTTTTATGTGGTTAAGGTTCATGTGGGTGCCATTCTTAACTTCTATAAAGAGATGAAAATGTTCAATAACTGTGTTCAATCCATTTTGAAGGTGTATTATAATATTATTGTCTTTGTTTTCAATACCACTTACATAAAAAGGTTATTTCTAAAAATAGAACCTTTTGTCTTAGTACACCCACTTAAACAAATACTATATAATAAATAAGTAAATAACCTCATAAGTAAACAAATAATATAAAATGATAAGAAATGCTATCTTGTTTCCAGGTTTATTTATTTATTTGTTTGTTTATTGGTAGGATTTTTACAGAGTAGTAAAAAAAGGAAAATCACAACTTGATGAGTATGCCTTATCACAGGATAGTTAATTGGACATTAAGCATTTCTTCAGCATCCTCTCTACTGTCCGCTGGCATGCTGCCCCTGTTGTATCACACAGCCATCAAGAGCAAACTGCATGTAACAGATTAAAATATAACACCTACAACATGTAGCTGGAATTACAGTTAAATATCTCTCAACATGGGATATGATGTTAACTTCTAATCAGTTACTGCTGCTAATAGCCAAGGCTTGCTGCAGTTCTCGGACGTGGGGAGGCAGAATGGCATTTGTAAACAAAGAAGCATATTTTCTGCCTAGTATTCTGCCCAATTATAAGTAGCAACTTGTTAATTAGTTCATAGCTGTTGAGACCATAGATAGAAATCTAGTCCTTAAGTAGGACCTCAAGTTTATATTCAGTAAGTTCAAAAATTCTCCTTTTGATCAAGCTCATTCAACTATAATGAATATTTTTCTTGATAGACATTTTTCTTAGTGGTGATTACCTCCATGAGGCAAATGTCAGCAAGTCCCTTCATTTCATGTTTCCTATAATATTTTTTTAAAAAGACAGGTTTTCCTTATGTATCAACGCATAATTTATTCCAAAAGTTTCATCAGTTCTTAAGCTTCTTTAATCCATACATTTTTCATTTTATGCACTTACAGCAAGTTGTATTATTATACACAAATAATATAATCAATAAAAAAACACAGTTGTTTGTTTTCTTTTTAGGGGAAGAAAAACACACAAAGGGACTTTAAAAAATTCTTTAACTGACTGTCCAGCTATGTTATAGTCTACCAATATAAATAATCGATGCCCCTTACTCAAAAGCCCAAGATTCATAGGTGACATAATTACCTTCACAGCAACATCATGATTCATCCAAATATTTGCCAACTATTAACAGTTTAGACTCGGTATGTAGATTCAGGGTCACATTTGCATTTGAGTTCTTTAAGGTGACATTATCCTTATCCACCAACCTTAATGCCTGCGATTTCTGTGCTTAACTATAGCTGAAAAAGCATCTCAAAATCAAAGATAATGGTTATATAACAATTTATCACAACAATGAATATTCAGTACAATGCTCTGAGTACATATATAATCATTCCAGCTTTCCCCACAACTTAGCTGTTTGCAAGCAATGTTTTTCTCTGTTTTGTGGTCTAAGTACTGACTAGAATCCTGTTTTTACTTGGTTTAGGCTTAGGTGGTGAGGTATGGAAAACTAGGAGGGAGTAGGTAGTATCCACCAATACGCAAGGGCTACAGAGTGAAGAATGATGCTAACCAATCCTAGCACCTGAAGTTACAGTTCTAATACTTTCTGTAGTCTCAGAGATTCATCACTGTTGTACATGCTCACAAAAATGGTTGTATCTAAAGATGTCCTTCAATATCACTGTTGTAGTATTCATAACTGAAGGGATTTCTTTTTTAATTTCTCCAAGTCATTTGGGTTTCTAATACCATGATGGGAATGGACCCCATTTCCAAGTCAAAGTATGATTAAAGTTCATAAAATTAGTATTGTTTCAACCTTTGATGTCAGACAGAAGTGCTCTTTGTAGCACCCACAATGTGCCCAGTAATGACTCCTTCTACAATTCGTATGGAGTTACATGTACTCATAACATATCGAAATATGATTGTACATTATTTTTTATAAGACCAGTTGCTCCTGCTATTATTGGAACTGTCTGGGTATCTTTCTTCCTCGTTGCTCTCATTTCTGCCTGCAAGTCCTGATATTTTATGACTTTGTGTCTCTCTGTATGCAAGACACTGTAGTCACTGGGTGTATTGATTTCAATGACCAATGCTACTTTTGTCTTCTTTTCATGGACCACTATATCTGGTTTTCTCACATCTGTCTTTTGAACTGTTGGCAATGGGTGATCCCATGTGATGTAGACTTCATCATTTTCTATGATGCTCTGTAGCTCATGTTTCCAGTGTTTTTCAGCCACTTCAATACCATAATGTTTGCATAATCCCCAGTGCAACAGTCTCGCCACATTATTATGCCTTTCAGTATACAGTCCTTCTGCATTAACATGTCACAACCAGTAACAAGATGTGCAACTGATTCCAATTCTGTTTTACAAAACCTACATTTGTCTTTTTCTCCCACATGTTCAATGGACTTTGTAAACCAATGTGTATGTAGCCCACTACCCTGAGCCAGCAATATTAACCTTTCATCTTTTGGTTTGAATTTGCCTCTCCTTAACCATTCCTGCATTTGATCCTGATCAACATGAAGTTCTTCCAGGAGTTTTCTGTACTTGCAACTATATTATTTTCCACATTTCTTGCCTTCCCATCTGATCCTTTATGTTATATTTTCTTTTGTTTTTTGGCACATTCAGTTGCTGCCTTATTTTTTATCTGCTTCTGGTTTGATGTCCATTCCTGCTTGATGCTGATATGTTCTGTTGCACTAAGAAGGGAAGTCATCTTAGATTTATTCTCCTCATGCTTCAAAACTTTCACTACATTTGGGTCTTGTGAGGTCAGCAGATATGTGTGCAATCCCATGATTGCAGATCTCTACATGTAACCGATTTCAAGGAGGCCCATATCCCCTTCAGAACGGGGAATCTATACACTTGACATGCATTGACTTTTATAAATCATTTGATGAGCACGAAGCATCCTTCTTGCTTTCCTATCTAATCTATCCAAAACGTTTTGGGGCCAGTCAATCACTCCAAGTCTGTAAATTAGGACAGGAAGAAAAAAATTGGTTTATAGCTTGAATTTTGTTTCTAGATGTCAGTGTTGTTTTCAGAATTAATTTAAGTCTTCTAAAATATTCCTTATTAAGTTTTATTCGCATTTGTTCCTGTTTTATTGTTGATCCTTCATCAATTCCCAAATATTTATACACTCCTTCTTGCTCAAGTTCTTTTATATCACATTCCTGTCCCAAACTGATTTTTTTCTTTCCTGCTTTAAAGGTGTCTTTTGCACATTTATCAAGACCAAATTACATTCTTATAGCATCTGAAAAGGTTTTGACTACTTGCAGTTGTGCTTTCAATTCCTCATCTGATGAGCTATGCAGTTTTAAATCATCAACAAAGGGAAGATGAGAAGTCTTTACACTTTGTTGTTTTCTAGGAGCCAATTTATAGCCATGGCCTAATCTGTTAAGTAGACAGCTTAAAGGGTTAAGGGCAAGACAGAATAGCAGCGATGACAGGGAGTCACCGCGGAATATCCCCCTCTGAATTGTTATCTCTGGAATAATAATTTGTCCTTTATCATGGCTTAATTGCAAAGTGGTTTGCCACTGTTTTATGGTCATTGTAATGTAATTTATCAGTGTAGGGTGCATTTTATACATTTTAAGCACTCTTTTATCCATGAATGTGGGATACTGTCAAATGCTTTTTTGTAGTCAATCCATGCCATACTTCGATTCTTCCTCTTTTTACAGTTCTCCACAATGGCATTATTTAACAACAAATGATCCTTTGTTCCATATGACTTTCTTTTATTCCTTTTGTTATACTGCTATAATTGAGTTTTCTTCTAAATGACTTTAAACTCTGTCGGCATCAATTTTGGTGTATAGTTTATACGTCATTGGAAGACAAGTTATCGGATTATAATTTTCAGGGTAGCTTGCAGGTTCACTCCTAAGTAGGAGCATTGTTTTTTCCTGTTGTTAACCAGGCTGGTGTCTATTTGGGGTGTGCATATAAATAGTTCTTACTCATGGCTAAATCTTTCTGTAAAGAGGTTAATACTTTTAACCAGAAGTTAGCCACTGTATCTGGGCCTGGGGTTTTCCAGTTAGAGGCTTTTCTTAACTTTGTTTCAATCTCTCTGGCTGTTACTTTATCCTGTACCTTTAAACTTCTTAGTCTTTCTTTTACTTCTATCCATTTTGCCTCTTTGCTGTGTTCCACAGGATCTTCATAAATACTTCTCCAAAATGTATCTATTTCTTCTTTTTTGGCAGTCTTTCAGTTCCTTTTACCTTGTTTCCCAATTCTCTATAAAACTTTTTTGGGTCATCAATAAATTACTTATTTTGTACTTTTCATTTATATTTATTTGCATCTTCTAAGTTTTTCTGCCTGTGCAGATATTTTTAGTTAATTATTTGCAACAGTGCATGATAAATCCTGATCCGTTATAATACTGTACATTAATTGCATTATAGTTTTCTGTATTTGTTACTTCCATGGTGGTATTTGATTTCTCCCCTTCCTTTCCCTTAATACCCTGTGTTCTTGTGGTACAATTTTAGCCATTATTAATTTTGCTGCACAGTAATATATCCTGTTTACTTCTCTAATATTGCATGGATCTCTATGGACAGTCCCAATCACTGCGTGCATTTTATTTATCAAACCTAACTTTTTGTGTTTTATTGACTTTCTGCAGTGTATTACTTTCATATGTCTATCTTTCTATCTCCTGTGGGCATTCTATAGAAAGTTCTATAGCATCTTTCTGTGGCACGTTCTCTTCAGTTTCATCCTGTGTCATCCATTGCTCTGTCATATGGGAACTCACTGGCATATCACTCCTCAGCACTGACTGTGTCATAGTTGCCACAGTATACTGTTCCTTTTCCTTGCTGTCCAGCTTCAAGTGAACGTTTATACTGGTTTTCTGTGAAAAGCTCCAAAATATCTTCATGTGGCAACTGACCTGTTGCTTCCTGTTCCGCTGGTTTCTCCTTAATTTGGATGTCCATTGCTGTACCCTGTTGTGGTGTTTTCGGAGTTAGATTTTCTACACTGAATCCATCACTTCACAGTTAATCCATAACCTCAGTTTCTATTTCTTTAACTTCTCCATTATTGATCTTCTTTTCTGCTTTTCCTCTTTGTCTTCTTAGTTTTTGAATTTTTGCCCTCCATTCTCAGGTTTCTCATGTGATTTCCAACCTTCCTTACTCTGAGGAGAAGGCTTTTGCCCTTTCCCTGGAAATACCTGAGCATTTTGGAGCGGAACTGAGTCTCAGATTTCAACCACATAAGTTAGCTGTAATTAGGATAGGACATTCAGAGGGAGATTATAGTCTCTTATTGACTTCAGAAGGAGGTGACAAATATTTAAGGGTTTGGTTCTATTCAAAGGAAGATATAATAGCAAAGAATGGGGAGAACTGAAAAGTAAAAGTCCTCTGGCTGTTGCGTAAATAGTTGAGCAGAATATTGCCATTAAGAATTGATGCAGCAAATGTATGGTCTTTCTCTTAGTCTTTTACTTAGCCAGGTCCGTGTCTCTCCAATAACAAGACAGGATGATTGTTATTTTTCAACAGTTATGTGACCACTTTATTTGAAAAGGCAGAATTGGTAAGGGAAGATTGAGAGATGCTAGGACTTTAGGAAAATGTGTTATCCTGATTTTTGTCTTTATACAATGGCAATTAACTTTTCTCACTGTCTGAGAGGGACTGAAGAGCATATTCTGTGACAGGTACTGTTGGATGGTAGATGGAAGGGGTTGGATATATTATGAATTAGATGGATGAATGTTGCTATGGACAAAGTAATTCGGTATAGCCAGAGGTAGTTGGTGAGAGTAGTGACAGTGACTGATATCGCTTTCAAAAATTGTCTACTGAAGCACTGTCCAAAGATAGGGATACAATGCTTAATGAAATGGAATGCAAAAGGATTTGCAGAGTAGGAGATGGGTCTATGTTTAGGCATCAAATGCAGCTTTCATCAACTGCTGTTAATCAAATGTTAAACGTGTGTTTTACTGAAGAGTCATATCTCCAAAAATAAATCCACAGATGGTCATTGCTGGCCAACATAAAGGAAGCGCTACGTACTACTTACTTATCAGTAACTTAGCTACAAGAAAACATGCCCTTTTCCCACTGTAGTGCAACCTCAGAGTTGGTATATATAATTAGTAGGAGTGTGGAGGCGCAACCCCCGCCCACAAGAGGAGGATTTGGAGAACACCAGACACTATTTATGTGGGGGGATTGTACCCCCTCACACCCTGCTAAATATATATACCAACTTTGAGTCACACTACAGTGGGGAAAGGGCAGGTTTTCTTATAGCTAAGTTACCGGTTACCGATAAGTAAGTAGTACATTGCGCTTCTTTATGTTGGCCAACTGTGGCCATTCAGTGATCTTATTTTCAAAGATATGACAATTCAGTAAAACACATACTCGATGTTTAATGTTCGATTCATAGCCATTTCATGAAAATTTTATCCGATGGCTAAACATAGATCCATACTAGATATATGGAGAATTTGGGGGATTTTTAGGGAAGTTACAGACAAGTATAATTTGGGACAAAAAGACTGATTATTATATCATTCAACTGTCATTGTAATCAGGGAGATGGAGCAACAAGGTTCAAGGGTCAGTTTGTGATAAAAGTTGGTGGGTAAATATAATAAAAGGGCAAGAAAGCTTCACATATAGGGATATGAGACAAGTAAGGATGTGACCTGAGGGAGTAGTCTTGGCACTAAAGGAATGCTTTGAATGTATGAGCTGGTCAGTGTTTAGAGATGTAGCTATAAAGAACCACCATATTGACCTGAAGGAGTATACGGAATCTGTAATGGAGTATATTTAAAAATGTGTGGATTACATAACAGTCATCAAATGTATCACCATGCGAGCTAATCAGAAATCCTGGCTATCTAGTGAAGTATATGAGCTATTAAAGGCATGAAGTGCTGCATTTAAATCAAAAGACAAGGATGCCCTAAGAGAGACCAGAGCAAATCTAAGTAGAGGTATAAAGGAGGCTAAGAGGATCTATGGATGTAAAATTTAGGACCACTTCTCTGACCAAAGGGACTCCAGACATCTCTGATAAGGCATTCAAGCCATAACTGGCTGCAGGCCTGCATCCTCCCCATGTGATGATGACACAGAATATTTGAACAAACTGAACACCAACTTCAGCGGATTTGACATGGACAACAACACTGCGCCAAATAAGCTCCCTGTTAAACAGGGTGATGAGGTGCTATGTCTAAGAACATCTGATGTTCTGAAGACCCTGAGGCAAGTAAACCCAAGAAAAGCAGCTGGTCCTGATAATATTATGGGAAGAGCTCTAAGACACTGTGCTACCCAACTGTCCATGATACTAACAGATATATTCAACACATCTCTGCAACTATCCATTGTACCCAGTTGCTTCAAAAATATGACAATCATTCTCTTACCCAAAAAATCCCACCGTCAAGCCTAAATGATGACCAGCCAGTTGCTCTTACATCAACAGTAATGAAGTTTTTTGAGCGGCTGATCAAGAACCATATCTCTTCAAGCCTACCTGCAACACTGGATACATTACAGTTTGCTTATAGATCTCACTGCTGCAATAACTATAGCACTTCATGAATCCTTGGCACACCTAGAGGACAAGAATTGCTATGTCAGAATGCTGTTCACCGATTTTAGTTCCACCTTTAACACTGTCATCTCCCAGAATCTGAAATTGAAGCTGATCCAGGTGGGCAACAACAACCCCCTATGTAATTGGATACTGGATTTTCTCATCAACAAAACCCAAAAAGTATGTGTGGGAAATAACAGTTCAATCAGTATTACACTGAGCACAGGTGTCCATAAGGGCTGAGTCCTGAGCCCTCTGGTGTTCACCTTGTTGATGCACAACTGCATGGCCAAGCATGAATCCAACAAAATCGTCGTTTGCAGATGATACCCCTGTCATAGGTCTTGTCAGAAATGGTGAGGAAACAGCCAACAGGGAAGAAGTGGAGCATCTGAAGGCTGGTGCGACAGCAACAATCTGGCCTTAAATGTAAGCAAGACCAAAGAACTAATAGTGGACTTCAGGAGGACTCAGGAGATACATCAAACACTGGAAATTATGGGGGTGGCAGTGGAAAGAGTCAAAAACACTAAGTTAACGGTGGTGCACATCTCAGATGACCTATCCTGGTCAACTCATATTAGCCACACAGTGAAGAAGGCACAACAATGTCTGCACTTCCTACAGAAACTGAAGAAGACAAACCTGTCTCAGTCCATCCTCAAAGCCTTCTAGAGAGGGACCAATGAGAGCAACCTCTCAAATAACATCATAGTTTAGTATAGTAACTGCAAAGCATCTGACCTCAAGGCTCTCCTGTGGGTAGTGAGGACAGCATAAAAAGTCATTGGTTCCTCGTTCCTATCAATGGATGATTTGCACGATACTCGGTGTGTGGGAAGAGTTTGGAAGATAATTAACAAACCCACTCACCCTGTCCTTGGGAAGTACTTCCACCTTTCCTTGGGCAAGCGGTATCACAGCTTACACTGCAAAACATCTAGACTGAATAGGAGCTTCTTGCCTCTATCCATAATGCTGCTGAACTTGAATGCCAGGCATGACAGTGCATAATTAGATCTATATGCCACTTGCTATGAAGTATAAGCTATAGTGATCACTCTGGCAAATTGCTTTAATAACTAGTACAGTTAGCCTGATTTCTTATGCTATTACTTCCTGAATGTGCAATAGTCAGGAGTGAGTCATCACTCCATACATGTGCAATATGAACATCAGAATATATCATACTACAATTGATGAAGTGCAATCACAATGTGAAGTCATAGTCTTAAGATACCTACTAGTAAATTATTGTCTAATTTCTTCCTATCCAATTTTGGTAATCTATTGTGTTGTTAATATTTTAATTATTACTTTATGTGCATTAGTCTTACTGTCATTCAAATTGTTCATTGTTATGTCTTGCACGGGGAGCAAAGCAACGTAATTTTGTTCAGCTTGCACTGCTGTGTATATCTGATTGACAATAAAGTTTACTTTGACTTGACGAGACATCAGGAACTTAGTAAGGTCATCACAATGGTAGAACTGACAACGGATGTAGCAGATGTTGAGGGTGATATGGAGAAATGTGTGAGATGGTGAATAAAGGAATACAAGAGAAAGAGAAAGGAGGTGGCATGGAGAAAGCTGGAAAAAATGGATTCAAGGTGGATCACAGACTTCTTTAAGCATAAAGAAAGTAAAGAGTACAAAAGCTTCAAGGAAGTGAAGTAGCAACATATCCTACCAATAGGAGATCGGTGCTGCGATGATAGAGTGAGGAAGCTACTATGCGGGAAACTAATGAGTAGGCAATAGGGGTCAGAAAAAGGATGAGAAGAAACTAAATGAGTGATTAAATGGATGAAACTGTGCAAGGGATTGTGGGTAAAATTTGCAAGCATTTGGGCAAGACAAATGTGAAAAAAATCTTGAAAGACTGAAGCAGTACTGCATAAGGAAGGATCAGACATGAAAAGAGGACTGGGTGTGGGATGGGGCATATGAAATCAGTAGGGATTTAAGAATGACTTAAGAAATGCATGATCTGTAGACGAGGCTACTGCTCATGTGGTGAAGACTCTCCAATAGACTGTGCTACTGTAAAAGAATAATGCCATTTCTGGAAAAACAATACAAAGGAAGTCGAATTTATACATATATGGTAGTATTTGGGGTAGTGAAAACATGTGGGAACAGGTGGTAGTCAGCTGGAGGGAGGACAAGGAAGGGAAGAAGATCACACACACAGGGATTCTACATCTTCTCAGATGTTAAGAACAAGGAGCTCTGGCCAGGAACTAAAAGTCTAAGAATGATGATGATGATGGGGAATGGATTAAGACTGAAATAGCTAGGCAGTAGAAAGTGGAAGGATTCAAGATGGACAGAGACAGTAAGACATGTGAATTGCAACTGAAGCTGAAAGACAGAGGGAGAAAAGAGATTCAAAGGAATACATTTAAAGCATCAACTAGGCCTGGAGATTATGGATGGGAGTTAACCATGTGTTGCAGCAAGGATAAACTTCTATTTTCTTCACAGATAGCATGGTAAAATAGCTTTCCAGGAAATACTCAGACACTAACAGGAAGCACTTATCTATACACTTAAATAAAATCAATGTGTACATTAAATCATTCAGCCTTGTGCCCAACTTTCTAAAAGACATAGTCTGTGATATTTGGGACACGAAAAACACCTTTCTTATGTCCAGCAATTGGATTTCCACATCGTGTCAGTTTGGTAATTTAAACAAAATTGATAAATTGAAATACCTTGTGTTCTAGATCAATCTATGCCTATCCTACAATCCACACACAGGCAAAACCATAGCAAAGATTAAAGTACTTTTTGAAGCTGTCTATAAAGTCTCTCATCAGCTAACTTCTGCATAGAAAAGAACTGTGGGCAAGGGACTAATAATAGCTGGGCTGTAGATATCTCCTGGGTACTTCTCAAACTTTATTTACAAATGGCACTAAATACGTTCTGTTGTTTAAAGGGATGGCTCCCCATACTGAAACACCTCTGTATTTCTATGCAGAATGCAGATAGGATTCATACTGTTGAAACAGCAGCTCTTAGGACTCCTAAAATGTTTTTGTTCACTTATGGCCCTTTTGTGTTGAGGAATGTAAATGGCTCCATCTCAAATTGACATGAATTTATTTATCTCCAGGGTCATATATAGCATTTCTTCACCTTCCCTTAATACCCATTAAGCCTGCTAATTGAATTCTTTCCCTTGGGCAAAGAAGTACCACTCTTCTTTTTGATGACATCCCAGCCAGTTTTCGAGTGTACTTTGGGCATGTAGATTATGTCTTGTTATGACTATGAACAGTTTCACTTTCCTCCACAGTGTCAGCATTCACATGAAGACATGAGTACCATATGTTTTCCTTACTGATTTGTAATGTGTTGAACAAATAAGCTCATGGTGTACTAATATGAAATTTATTTATTTCAGTTAATGCATGCGTACTGCTTACACTTACTGTACAATGTCTCTGTATTTACTTCTGTTATAAATGATGGAAACAAATAAAGTGTCTACCTGCTGTTGTGTTTATCTCATCAGTGGCTACCTGAACATATTAATTTCATGCAGTACAACACTGCATCATATGTTTCAGTCATTAATCACAGGAGGGGGATAAACCAGTAAGCTGTTGTGTATATTTAATTATGTGAGAATATTCACTTTTAAAAAACTCATGCACAGATACATACACACACACACACACACACACACACGCACACACACACACACACACACACACACACACAAACACACTGAACCAACACCATTGCTTCTATTTTTTTCTTTCAGACCCCAAAGTGTGTAAGTGATTCTTTGCAGTAAGACTGCATTACATCTTCATTTCAGAACTAAATCAGAGCTTTTTCATTCTGAGTTTCTCCCCTAGTGTGCCTCCTGTAAATTCCTTCTTAAACAGCCTAAGGTCATGTTTAAAATGATTGAAGTCATGTTTCCAAAGCCTAAGAGAAAATAATCCTCATATTATATCCAACACTGAGTGAATTGTGCCCCTAGGCAAAAGAAATAACTCACAATAATGTAGTTTTTAAGAACAATATAAGAATAGAATGTTTTAATCTACCTCTGCGCTATGTACACTCAATAACGCAAATTTCTGAAAAAGACAGTCCTTCTTTCAAATTTTATTTTAGTATTGATAATATTAAATCAAGAAAGTCATCTTGCCTATGTCTATATTTGTAGTGGTGTTTTAAAGTATGCATAGCAATGCAAGGCAATGTAAACTACTGCACTATGTTTTTTCTTTCTTTCTAATGTTATCCCACAGATCAATTTTTCTTAATCCAAATTTTCTAATTTTAAAGCATATACAGCTATGCACAGTTCAATCCTGGCTGCTTACTGCTGAAGGCTTAAGTCCTACATAATCTTAAGGGGACTACTTTCAAAGTGCAACCTCATCTGCAGGTAAGAAAGTACTCTTGTATAAAAGGTATAGACGTCCCTGGATACCCAGTGTCCTACAGATGAGGAGGTGATTTAAGGCAGGTGAATCTTTTGAGACAAAGAGCTGGCCACCCAGCCTTATCTGAAGCTTATCTTAGAAGTCATGCATCACTGCAGATAGTTCAGGAGCAAAGAGGGTACTGCTGTCCAGCTTTGCTATATTAAGAAAAACTTGCAGGATGTAGTGCATGAAATAAATGTAGCACTTGGCTTCAGAAATGTCCTTTTCTCTGAAAGCATCTTCATTGGCTTCCACAAAGGTGCAGGTGGGGGGGGGGGGGCTACAACTCATTAGGCCCTTGAGAAATAAAATAACATTTGATAGCTGGCCAGCATTCCAGAAGTCCTCCACATCTGCGAATGATGACAACTACCCTTTAAGGTGCTGCACAACCTCCTTCCAGTCTTGATCCAAAAAAGCAAAGATGTCCTGTTAAAGCTTTGAGCAGATGTTGAGAATTCACTGGGATCCTTCAAAACCAGCATTTCAACCTCAAGCCATGCAAGAGCCTTGCTTGGATGTTTTGCACAGTTGTGTAATGTGGCACAGAAGTTTTGCTGTAATGATATGAGGCACCTCAGCTTTAAGATGCTTCAAAACAGACCTGTTCTTCCCTTAACTGACTGAGGCATTGGCTGAAACATAGCTACAGTCTTTTCTGCAAGAGGGCAGGCTTTATATTTTAAAAGTTAGTTTCAAATGTTCTCTTATGGTCTGTATAAAAAACAAGCAATGTTTGTTGCAAACCATGGTTCTAGTTGAACTGTTGGATAACCAGAGGGAACATTTCTTATTCCTTTTATTGGACACCAATGAAAAGTTCAATGATCCAAGTTCCTGTAGAAGCAGCTCCTCTCAATCTAGTGCAAGTAAATTTGTGATAATGCACTCTGATTTGGTCAGTCAAGTTTTACAGCTACAGGAAAGCCACAGTAATGTAGTCAGCTTACTTTCAAAGTAAGGACTTCTGTGAGTGGTTGTGTTTCACCCCAGAATAGATTGTTCCTACCCCCTCACTGACCACAACTTTCCCAATGCTGAAATAATTCTCTCTTTCTCTCTCCTGCAAATCAACAAACACAAAAGCATATGCATCACAGCCATCTATATCCCTCCTGGAAACAACATTCAATTACTAGAAAAAATCCTCTATTGGATCTCAAATATCAACAAGGAAACCATCCTCATAGGTGATATTAATATAGACGACTTACTTATCAACACTAACAGACCCACACTCTCCATCAGGCTCTTTGGTTTTACACAAATTATCACAATTGCTACTCGAACAGACAAATGCAGCAGCAGAGAGTCTACATTAGACTGGACTCTCACCACCACCCCTAACAAACTTAACACTGATGGCTGCCTACCCAATACCATCAGTGACCATTTACTGACCTTTGCTGTGAGGCAATCTAATCACGTGCATAAACACATATTTGATAATAATGTGCATATACTCTCCTCCTTCAATAATGACACCTTCATTATCTACCTGAACAAGGTATTCTAAAATGCTTACCCCTAAATGATGCTGCAACTCACTTTAACAACACGTTCCTTAACATACTAAACAAACTATCTCCCATCAGATTAAAACAAATCAAATCCAGCCATGTCCCATGGCTCATAAGAACCAGGCAACTCATGCTAAACAGATAAAGGCTAGGAAAGCACAGCCTACTGACAAAACATCACAAAACTTACAAACCTTTCCAAAAAAATCAGGTCAGACAAAATAAAATACTTTTGAAAGCTTCAAGACAGCAACCAAAAGAACCCTACGGTTTTCTAAAATGCAGTCAAAAGACTATTATACCAAGGGCAAACTATGACTCCTTCACCAACTATCTCCAGCAACTCAGTCCCTACAGCTACACCCATCAATACACATTTCATACACTCTGTCCTCTCTTGACTTAACAACAAAACACCCAACAGCCTCACTATCCCAGACAGTACTAATCACCACCAAAATCCTATTTCCCTCCAACCAGTATCTACCTCTTCTTTCAAAAAACACTTCCTTAAGCTAAAACATTCCACACCAGTTGCTGACAACCTACCAATAGAATATCTCAGAATTGCATGCAGGTGGTTTAGCATACCCTTTATCTATATTCTTAACCTTATCAATTACTGAAAGCTATGCCCCTGCTATCTGGAAAAAAGTCACCAATCATACATCTGGGAACATCGACCAACCTCTCCAATTACTGACCTATAACCATTCTACCGTCTCTCTCCAAAATATTAGAAAAATGCATTCATTCCCTGCTCTTATCCCCTCTTCACAGTAACAATCTCCTCTCCAACACTCAATGTGGTTTCCAACCTCACCACAGCACCACTACTGCTCTGCTCAGTTTTACCAAAATGATAAACTCTAATAGAAACACTGGTAACCTCGTATCCACCCCCTTCTTAGACATGTCAAAAACATTTACACAGTTTCATACCAACAACTGCTCCACAAACTACTGTCTCTACATCTTTCCCATTCATCTCTTAGCTGATTTCACAGCATTCTCACCAACAGACTCCAGGCTGTAAAATGGAAATGAGATCTCTTCCCCTTTCTCTCTGAATGTCTCTTTGGCATACTACAGGGATCTATTCTAGGCCATTTGCTAGTCAACATATTCACTAATCATCTTCAAAAAGCTACTAAAGAAGCCTCATTAGTACAATACACAGATGATGCCATGCTCTTATACTCTGTACTAAGTCTACCAGTACTCCACAAGATGACACAGGACTCCTTTTCCTCAGTTGAGGCCTGGCTAGATGACTACCAACTGCTTTTAAATGCTAAAAAATTATGCTGTTTTTACCCAAATCTCTGTCAACATAGAAACAATCTTTCATCGTCACATCAGAAATAAAACCTCAATTGAAACAGTTTTCAATACAAAGCTTCTTAGTGTCTTGGCTGATGATAACTCAGAAAAAGTTGAACTTCTTCTACAGAAAGAAACCCTTTCTCACTGACTACTCTAGGAATTCTTTGGAAACGTTTTATGTTTTCCCTTCACTTCTATATGAAGCACTCATGCTGACTAATCTTCACTTTACCTTAAAAATAAACTAGAGGTTTTCTACAATTAAATAGCTTAGTCAACATCCAACTTACCAAACCGTTCACACCACTGCCTAGCACTGAAGCACCTACATTGGCTCAAACTACCTAATTCCCTTACTTGCTCCCAACTGCTTAGTGCCCACTAAACAGTACACAAACCCTGCCTAACACTACAAAACAATACGCAAACCCTGCCCAAAATACACAAACCCTGCCCATCACTACAAAACATCCTCAAAAACTACTTTCCTGCTAGGAATCTCCACTCACAGAACAAATATGTCCTGACCAGGGCCAAGTCTAATAACAGTGCGGGCAGTTCACTTCACTCAACCTATGCTGCTAAGCACTGGAACTCCATTCCACCCATCCAAAAACAAGACAACATTACCACACATTTCAAACTCAACCTAAAGCAACACCGAACTTTTTCATGGCTATGCCCATGCTCCCATCCTGACTAAGCCTGCCTTTCTTTCTGTTTCTCTTCCATTGCCAATCTCTCTATCAATCACTCTGACTCTTTTACCTTTCTTATTCCTGTCTCTTTTTCTTTCTCTTTCTTTTCCATTACTGCTCCTCCAACTAACATATATGCATAATCCTCCCCTATTAATACCCCCTCCTTACCCACCTCATCATCTTACCTATCTACAGTTATCCCAAACTCTCCACTATCAGAACTTTTGCTACTTATGTTTTTCCTGATTACTTCTGCTTATACCCTTCTTCCTCCTCTGCTATATTCTATTCCTACTCTAGTGATATCCTGCCTCATTAATGCCAATGTACATACACTGAACCTATGTGCATTATCATTGCTCTTGTATCTTTAGCTGTTACATGTTAACATGTCTTTGACTTAGGTAAAATAATATAAATTCTAAAGTATAAGATAAATGTCTTTACTAGGTGTCTCAACGTTACCTGCAAATTAATGTTTCATTTTTATTGTTCATTGCAAATATATATATTATGTGGAGGTTTTCTCCCTGGGACTCTGTTGACAATGGGACTTGTGCTCAGTCGCACTGCCCCGGTAAAAAAAGGACAATAAATAAATAATTGTTTGCAAGAACTTTGTCATGTCACTGCTTTTCTTCTGCAACTAAAGGCTTTGGTGTTCCCTCTCTGACTTCTGGTAACTTTTTAGTTTCTTTTCACCCTCCCACTTCATTGTGAACCTTGTTCTGCAGTGTATGATCCTACAAAAGGAAAAGGGAAAAAATAACTTTACAATAAAACACAAATTGTCACATTAAGAGCTAAAAACTATACTACGTGCATCACCAGTGCACATATAGTGTCTGTCCTTTAGCATGACAAGTGGGCACAATGTGTAAACATCAGCATTTGGTGCAGAATGCACCCATATGTAAAATTGCCTTCATTCCTTGTTATAACTTCAAAATACTTTTGTTTATGGCCCTGCTTCCAACCTCTTGCTGAAGCAGTGGTCTTTTTCCGCAGCATTCCAGTTAATATATTACTCACCATATCACTGCAATAAAACAAAACCAAACATTAGTGCTAATCTAGTGAATACTATTCTGTGACCCAGCAACCACAATACCTCAGAAGCCTGTACCATATTGTCAATGACCAAAGATACCATGCTCGTGTTCTATGATTGGATAATCTCCAGATGGATAAATATTGATATCATGTAAAACCAAATACTAATATAATGAAAACCACAAATAAAACTGGAAATAAAATAGTAAAAATATCAGGAACTACTCTTCATATCAGAAAATCAGAAATCTGGTGAAAGTACATGTAAACTCCGCACAGAATGCAAGACAGCAGACCTAGCACTGGGAAGCAGTAACACTAACTTGATATACCACAGTGATGCCTTGCAATTGTTATACATATAGACCTGTCAAACACACAAAGCTACAGGAAGACATGAAAACTCCACATAGAAAATAAGGCATCCCAGCTGAGAATTAAAACTGGAGACTGTGAAACAATAACACTGTATGCTGTACCCTATTGTCACCTTGCAGTAGATGTTAATTACTATTTTGCAAATGTCTTCTTCATTACAACATGTGCATTTCAGTTCAGTTAACGTTATTACTGCTACTCTGCAGGAACATATCCCAGTAACAATGATTACAAAAGGAAAAAGGAAATAAATAACTGCAATAATTCACAAAGTGTAACATTAAGCACTCAACACTATATTGTAAGGATCACCAATGCAAATACAGTGGCCTTTAGCATAACAAGTAGGTGCAATGTGTAATATTTTGGTCATAAGTACATTTAGTAGCAGTGCTAAAAATAAGTGTTTTGACTTTAGGCACAAGTAGCAGTAGTACTTGCAACAAATACTTTGGCCTTTTATCCACATGTAACCAAAATTAAATATTTTGGCGTAGAGAAAGGACTAAGTACTGTAGAATATTAAAGTGCTTAAGACCCCCAATGCTTATAAAATAATGCAGTTTATTACATGCAACTAAATGCACATCAAGTACCTTTAACTGTTTTATACTGCTGTGAAACAGCTTCTTTTGGTTACAGTTTCTGTTTTTCTGTGGTAGGAACAAAATTTACAGCTTCTTTTTCAAGGTTTTCCTACACTGTTCATACCTCTCAACTGCCCAGATTTTCACAGAATGATCAGTTTTGCCTCATAATGTTTTTGGTCTGTTCCTCATAAGTTTTGTGGTTTTCTGGCACATCATGGAGGACTGAAGTCAATAATTAATGACGTATATTTGAATTTCAGACTTCATAAACTTCCAAAAATGCATACTAACACAAATCTTGTTATTCTGGCAACTTTCTAGGTTTATAAGACACATTTTTAAAATTTGTCCCTATTTTTGGACCTTTTCCCCCCATTGTTTTGGGCCTTTTCCAGATATCTTGTGCTAAGAGGTTCAAAGGTATACTGTGGTTTATTCTTTCTCCCAGACTCACAGTTCTAGATACCCATCCCCTTTCCAAAAACAGCAAATCCTGTCTATCTGAGCCTTTTTTAGCCTTCTTATTATATTGCATTCAATAGTTCATTAAAAATGTTCTTCCTAATACAGCCAGGTGTCTTTCTCTTCTTAAAGAAACAGATACTACTTAACAAAAACAAACCTACTTCATTTAAAGACTCATCACTCATTCATTATGATGCCACTGTAAACATTTTTACACTATTATTTTACTTTTGTGCTCTTTTATGTGGCAAAATCCACCATGCTATGCCATAATTGATCCCCACCTTGAAACCTTCGATTTCATGTATATTGTATTGAGTTGCATGCCCAAGACAGGCTATCTGAATTGTGGCAAATTAAGCCTGGCCTGTGTTAAACTTTGAACTTCAGTGGTTATAATGATAAGTGTCACTTACCCAGCTTTGTATTCCTAAACATTTGTGAGATCATTGCTCCTAACTCCATCTCTGATGCCCCCGTATACATTATGGTTTATTAATGCCATGATGTGGCACCACAGGCTCTGAACATAATGTTTCCTTTAGGATACAAAAAGCAGTGTCAGCTTCTATTATCCATTTATTCTGAGGGCCATCTTCCCCTTTGTCAGATCTGTGAGGGAAACATACTATTGTTGCAAAATGGGGCATGAAATTCTAATTGTATTTTGTTAGCTCCAAAAGCTTGATCACCTATTCTGGAATAGGTAATTTTCTTCAAGCTTTTACCCTTTTATTTATTTATTTATTTATTTATTTATTTATTTATGGGAGGAGGGTTAACCATTTATTTTCCTAAGACATACCAAATGTATTTAGCTACTGTCATGCCTACCTCGGTTTTGAAGGCATTCATAGTTAGTTCTGTTTGCCTCAGCTATATGTGAGTCCCAGTCCACAGAATACATAAAAACATCATCTAGATAAGCTTCAACAAATTTGACATGGGATTTCAAGATTCGGTCACTTAGTCTTTGGAAGTTTGCTGGGGCACCATGTAGCCCAAAATGAAGAATATTATACTGTAATAATCTCTCTGGTGTTAAGACTGCTGTATTTTCTTTTGCCCCCAACTGTTACAGGAATGTACCACTAAACTTTTACCAGATGTAATGTAATTAATTATACAATGACCCCCCCCCCCCCATCAATATTCTAAAACGTGCATGCTGATTGGTCAGCGTGCCCATTGTAAATCAGACTTATACTAATGGAAAAAGGTCCAGACTTTTTCCATTAGTATAGGTCTTTTTTTTTTTTTTTTTAGACAGCAATGGAGAACGGAAGATCTCCGTTGCTGTAATCTCGCTATGTTAAACAGGTCTGACATAGCGAGATAGTGTAAAAAAAAGCAACGGAGATCTTCCTTTCTCCATTGCTTTTTTTTAAAGCTGTCTGGCTATGTTAAACTATTTCCTCTCAGTCCTTACTTATCTTATATAACAAGCCATTTTGTAACTTAGAGTTTGGGTAAGAAGTAAGAACACCTTGTACAGCATTTCCTCCTATAGTTACAGGTATAATTTATCTTAATCTACTCAAAGCAACATCTTCTCACTGTGCCCCTTTAAACTTTAAATGGCCTACCTGAAGATCGGCTAACTGATGTTTTCACAGTGTCAGACTGACATAAAGGGAAGGTATTGCCTCCTCCTCCTCTACTAGTACATTGCCCTGAGGTCTAAGTGCCTAATGCTTCTCCTACAAAAGGCAATTAATGCAAGTATACTTTAGTGACAGTTATTATCTCTGCTTTAATTTTTCTTGCTTCATTTCTTTATGAATTTGATGTGCTGAACCCTCTTCCTTTTGCTTAGGGCTCTTGTATTTTGGCTGAATAGGAATATCATTATGATTCTACTCAAGGTTATTTTGCCCCTTAGTATGTGCCACCAGTTATTTTGTCCCTTAGTATGTGCCACCAGTTATTTTGTCCCTTAGTATGTGCCACCAGTTATTTTGTCCATTAGTATGTGCCACCAGTTATTTTGTCCCTTAGTATGTGCCACCAGTTATTTTGTCCCGTAGTATGTGCAACCATCTCCATTTTCTTGTCTTCTTTCCCACAGTCACAGGGTAAATGAACACCACAGCACCCTTTTAATCTCTTTTTTTTCCTTCTTCTAGGCAGCTTTCCCTCTGAAAAGTATACCATAAAGCATATTTTGCCTCCAATTTTACATTTTTCCTCATTTAGAAATACTTCTTCCATACATTCTTCACTTATTTTTTTTTCTGTTTTGCACTGACAGAAATTGGTTTATAACTTTAAGTACTGCTGCTCCTTTTTTAACTACTCTGGTGAAATCTTCCCTATAGCTATACTTCTCCTGCACCCGCATGTGGCTTAAAAATTTCCATTCCTGTAGTTTTCCCATTTAGCGTCAAAGAAAGTTTTAAATTAAACAGAACAAAAATTCAGCTCAAGAGGTGCATGGTCCATACTTCCTAATTTAATTTCTTTAAAATAATTGTTTCATGAAGTGCTCCCTTCCCTTTGAGTCTGCTAGTCACTTCCACTCCCTACTTTGATTTTCAGACTGCAATAATACTTCTCCTTCCTGCTTTGCAACACTTCTAAACTGCAATAATTTAGTTTGTAAGTTTCTTCTTTCTACTGGTGCTGTTCTTGTAGACTGCTCTGTTAGAAATGTGTTCTAACATACCTCGTTAACTGGTGTAGGCTCTTCTTCTTTCTATATACTTGGCCAAAGCTTTTGCACCTTTAGGGCTTTCTACAACTATGGCTTGGCCTTTGTTGGAGGTAGACACAATAATAGATGTGATTGATTGCTGTTCCCCTTTTTTCTGGATTAGGCAGGATCAATTCTTTAGGCTTATTCACCTGTTGGCTCCCTTTCCTACACTGATAGGGTTGTCCATCAGATGAATTGCTATCCTCCAATTCCCTCTGCAACGTTTTAAAGTGGGAGACAAGCTTTCCATATTACCCTGTCATATATTATATTGGAAGTGACAGTGATTGACTTGACTATCTCTCCAAATCTAGTTTGTACCTTTATCTGAGTAATAAGATACCATTTTTATCACCCTGACACCTCTACTGCTTTGTTAGTAATAGTTTTCTTCATACAAACACACTGCCCTTTCATGTTACCATAATGCCTAAGGTTAACAGTTTGTACAGTTTTCTGATATCATTTAAAATACTGCACTTAATTAATGTGAGAACTGCAAAGTAAAAGAATATAGTTTAAAGCATTCTAGAAGATAATTTAGAATATTCTAGAAGCACTACATCAGTAGAAGCCTGTCTTTCCAAGGTTATGGTTTTCGCAGTTTAAAAGTGTAACTATCTAACTATGTGACCCATTTTTTTTTCCACATTTAAGCAACATGTCTACAGGTGTTACTTTTTGTTTGTTACCAACATTTGACCTTGGTTTACTGCAAGTCAAGACTGCACATATTTCTATGTGGTTTCACAGCATAGCAGCAATTTTACTAGCACAGTAAAACTTTTGGGGTCTTTAGGGTAGATTGACACCCATTTGCTTAAAGCAGTGGGCAATAAGCTTTTAAATGTGTCAGTTGTCATAATTTTTATGATTGTATTCTTACTGTTTTGACTTTCTGGATCTAACCATAAATTAATAATATGACTTAATTGTGTAAGTGTGAACTAACTGTTTCATTGTGAGAAATATCCAGCTAGGAATCTTTTGAGAATTTGTTTCTGAGGTAACACCATCTCTGACAGGTAAAGCCTTTTGACTTTATAACAGTCCTGGAAATCAGTCCCCTCCATGTCCATGTAGACTGTTAAAGGATCTCAATTTAACTGGACTACTAAGATCAGATCCTGACCTAGACAATTCAGTCCTCTCCTTCCTGGTGTCCATTGCTTAAAGATAGCAAGATATGTTTTGGCATCCTGCTCTTGGGTAAGTTGTTTTAATAATGCCACTGACATCGGGATAGCCATTAGCTTAGCTACCACAACCACCCTTTCTGCTGCAGTCACTGTTGCTTACATTAACTGATGGTTATCTTATGACACAGATCTACACACACAGGTGCACTCAAAAATACCCAACATACTACAGGAGAGTCTCTGTCTCAGTCTCCTTCTCTCTCTCTCTCAAAATTAAACTCATATTGGCAGTGATAACTCTCATACATTGAAAGGACAGTTGATTTACTCTGTGCTCTAACACTAATCCTCAGAAAACACTCAGGTGACATAATTGCACTATAGGTCAACTTATCCATCATGTGGAGGAACATATGCATCCCTTAAAACTCATGCATATGCAGTACAGACCTTTGCTTTAATTGCTCCACTAAACAGAAACAAATATGCATACATATATAATGTCTGTAGTTCTTAAAGTTACTCTAAGCATAAACATCAAATACTAAGAACTGAAAAGATAACAATACACATATGATCATCATTTCCAAAGCCTCTGTAAACTTAAATGTCAACCAGTATCAAACAGAAGAATGATAATAGCAGTGATTCTCAGATCCAGTCTAATCTTAATAGTTAACATGTACCCAATAAAAAAAAAGCCATAAAGGGGTAATTAGCATTGTTTTATCTGTCATTTATTGCCAAACCATTGATTGGTCATGATCTCAAACAGCAATCTAATCATAGAAAAATTAACAGATGACTGGTCCCCAACTCTTCAAACCACTTTAACCATAAGCATCAAGTAGATACAAAAACAAGAGTGCCGAAAGTAAGAGAGTTCTTCTGAGAAACATGAGATTTTTTGCAGGACAACCCATACCCACCACCACCATCATTACAAAGTACTCTGTTTTAATTTATCGCCTAAATAAAAGCTTGTTGTTTTATTATTTCATGCAACAATTAATAGGCATTAATTCCTGCAATAATTACAAAATGGGTGAAAATAGTTCTTTGGTTTACTCAGAGTTGTACATTAAGCAGACAAACACGGGATGAAAGAATCAAACGTCAAAAGAGAAACACAGGATGAAAGAATCAAACGTCAGAAGAGAAACACGGGATGAAAGAATCAAACGTCAGAAGAGAAACATGGGATGAAAGAATCAAACGTCAGAAGAGAAACACGGGATGAAAGAATCAAACGTCAGAAGAGAAACACGGGATGAAAGAATCAAACGTCAGAAGAGAAACATGGGGTGAAAGAATCAAACGTCAGAAGAGAAACATGGGGTGAAAGAATCAAACGTCAGAAGAGAAACATGGGGTGAAAGAATCAAACGTCAGAAGAGAAACATGGGGTGAAAGAATCAAACGTCAGAAGAGAAACATGGGTGAAAGAATCAAACGTCAGAAGAGAAACATGGGGTGAAAGAATCAAACGTCAGAAGAGAAACATGGGATGAAAGAATCAAACGTCAGAAGAGAATGACACGCAGAACCATAACAATCTTGGCTATGTACACATCCTGAAGCTTTAAAAACAGCAAAATGCTTCCCTCCCTTTCCCATTATTATTCACTCCACCTCCTACTTTCTATCATTTTTTTTGCTAATCTTCAATTTCAATACTTAAATTAGCTTGTAAGGGACAAACCATACTTTATTTCCTCTTATCCTATATATGTCCATTATATTCTGAGAAGCCAAAAATACCCTATAGTACTCACTCATTAATTCCTTTGGTCTCTCTTCATTCTCTTTTACTTCAAGTCCTTTCTTTTCTAAAAGTTCATGTAAATGAATCCTAGTTTTATCATAATCTTCATACACTGCCTTCTTTTTTTCACTTTACCTTTAGTAACTCCCACAGGTTTTTGTTCAATGTCTTACACCAAAAATATCTATCATTATATATCTATATAATGGTTTTCATTACCTTCTGTCAGCTCTACTTTTTAGTTTATCTCCTTTTGTCCAGAAATAATGTATTATATTTTCACTTTTCCTCATTTCAGATTTCTTTCCACCAATGTTTCCCTCATAACCATTCCACTTTATCTGATAATCCATTAACCACCATCCTGCATTGGTTTACTATCAAAATGTCAAGGTGACTTACCTTGATAGTGAGAATGATGAACACAAAGTGGCAGAAAGGCAAAACTGTGAACACAATTCCTGTCGACTTTGAAACGTCGATACGGTGACTGTTCGTAGTTTGGAGTTTGGTGTTTTGAAGTGCATCGCACTACAGTGGGGATAGGGAAAATTACCCTTTCCCTCACCATAGTGTGATATTGGAGTTAGAATATATAAGTAGCAGGGATGTGGGGGGTGCATGAGGGTTTGCCCCCCTGCAAAACGATAGTAAATTTTCCACCTCATAGCAGATGTTTTTTTCCTGAATGGTGGGTGGTCGAATGTCGATTCTTTCCGTCAAAAAAATCAACATTGTAAGCAATCGGCATGATGCTTTTTTGTTGTTCCAGGTTAGGAATGTGAATGGTCGAGGTAAGTCACCTTGACATTTTGATAGTAAGCCTCCTGCATTTCATTATTTTTTTTTATTTCTTTTTTTCAATCATTGGAGTCTGCATGTCCTCCCCGCGGTCGAGTGACGTTTAAAGATGTGCAGGTAGGTGCGTGCATGAATGAGTGTGCCTTCTTTGAAGGTTGGGCATCGGGCTGGCAACTCAGCACCATAAAAATTCCACTGCCAATCATTAGCAGACTGGAGTTCCACTATGGTGACCCTTAACCGGGAAAAGCCGAAAGACATTAGTATTTATATAATTAGCTAAATAGAAAGGTTGTTTGGTTAGAAAATCCTTTTCAGCTACAACCCATGGCAACAGGCAAGTAACAAACAATGATATCAAACAATGAGAAGAAAAAATAATTCATGTGTCAACTTAAAGATTAAGATTATTAACAGTGTCATAGTTTATCATACAGCAAAACAGATAGAACTAAAACCATAATTCTTACAAAAATATAAACATTAACAAAACTAAAAATATTGCATCCTGCATCCAAATACCCACAAGCAGCAATCCTCACTTAATAAATATTATAAGCAAACTGACACAGCTGCATGCATGTTTCATAGTCCTGTAACATGGCGACTACCTTGCCAGTTTCAAGCACTAGAAGAAACACAGGTAGGAAAAAAGCCCTAACTGAACCTCTGTTGTACACTAGAGGATTTTGTCAACACAGCAAGCTTTACAGCAGTAAAAAGGAAGTCACAACAGGATAAGGCCACTTGTAATAGGCATGAGCTCAGCAGACTTAGTGTGTGACTATCTCTAACCTTAGAGGGATTTATGAGAAGGAGTCTTCACTATTTTGGAGTGGAAGAAATTGTCTTCAGTGGAGTTACTATTCAGCTAAGTAAATTTGGATGAAAATTGTTGTACTTGTGGGATTGGAAGCTATTGAGATTTTCCCAACCTATGGAACTGTTATTGCTAGTGCTGTGAAGGTGCTAAAGGTAAATACCTTTAAGCCTTGAATAGTCTGGAGGCAGCCTTCTGAGCTTTTTGTGTAGACTGTGTAGTAGAGGAATGAAGGCATTGTCAAACAATAGCACATTTCCTTTTCTCCATCTACTGCTTGTGAAGGTGCTAAAGGGAAATGCCTTTGATCCTTGAACATTTTGGGGGCAGATTTTGGGGCTTTTTGTGTAGACTGTGTAATATAGGAATGAAGCCATCTTGAGCTGCTTTTTTTCTTAAATAATATCAATGTATAATAGCAATAACCCACTTCTGGGTGTGGGTAATGCTGGATTTACCCACAGTTGGCTTTGTTTGGCCAGTCGGGCTTCGCCCTCATGACCAAACCACACCAACCATGGGTAAATCCAGCATTACCCAAACCCAGTCGTGGGTTATTGCTATGATATCCAATTCAACAACAAGTACTGCTCCTAACACTACTTCAGAGGTAACTGTAAACACTCTGAACTGTTTAGAGAAACTAAGCACTAACAAGATGGCTCAGAGCAGAACATAGTCATTAACATACTTAAATATAAACATTAAGAAAAAATTAAAAATATTGTAGCCAAAAATAAAGTACACATGGAGCAATCCTTTTATTCAGACTATACATAATAAACACTACAATGACAGGTCATTTACATTCACAAATGAGCGTGCTGATTTGACAGCCCAAAAAGCATGCCCATTGTAAATCGAGCATATACCAACAGAATAAAACCTGAAGCACCATTGAGCGGTTGGACTTCCTATTGAAATACGCTGAGGGACAGTGCAAAAAAGAAGCGCTATCAGGTACATTCCCAAAAATAAAGAAACAGAAATGTACCAAATTTTCCTTCTACTTCTGGTCTGTCCCTCGTAAATCTCAGCAAAAAAAAAAAAAAAAAAAAAAACAGCAAGAAAAATTATCTTTACTTTGTTACTTCTCCTGCACTGATATACTGTGTAAGTGTGGGGACATAAGTCCCATATGCATGCACAGTCTATCAGTATCAGAACACTACAGCACCATTAAGCAAAGACATTATTCAAAATAGGTAAGCAATTTCTTTCTTAAATAATCTCATTGTATAATAGCAATAACCTACTTGTGGATGTGGCTATATCAGGATTTACCCACACCCACTCATGGGTTATTGCTTAATTATAAGCATGTCAACACAGCTGATAGCATATTTATTTATGTAGCTATTTATCTATTCATTTAATAGATGGGTGTGTGTGTGTTTGTGCGCATGTGTGCATGTGTGCATATGGTGTGTGCAGATAGACTTGCGTTTGCATTCATGTGAATTCATGTGCTTGTGTATAATCTTCTAGTTGTTTTTGTGTAGTACACAGAATCGACTGCAGTAGGGTTAGTGACCCAGCGATGTAAATACTGACTCTAGATGCTGGTCACTGCTGATGCGGCACGCTAACTTCATGCACAAAATGGAAAGAAGAGGGTTGGTGTTGATGACATTTCTAGTTGTCTTTATAAGCAAACAGCTACAGCTATGAGTATCATCCAAAGAGTACCTGAAGGAAAAGCATGTTCTGCAAGTATTTCTAGCTTCCCTCTTCCATATGTAATCACTTCTTAATACTACTCTTTTTTTACACTGATTGCTTAATAAGTTGAGAAAAAGTCGTCCTGTCTCCTCTTAATTTCTCAATGAATGTCTCTGATTTAAACTACAGTTTTTCTAGAAAAAATTATAATTCTGTTTTTCTGCAATAAACATATTCATTTATTTCCAGAAATACACTCCGTTAATTCTCGCCGTAGGTATCCTCCTTTTTTGCTATACCTTTCACCAATTCACCCCCAGGCACTTTTATTGTTCTAACAACCAAGTCCAGATAGCTAAAGCTTGTAATTTTTCCAGTGCACTTCTCTTTCCTCACTCACGGTGCAGGTAAAGGAAAGCCTTAACAATTTCCTCTACACAAGATAAAATCATAAGGATTATAACAATTTAATTTTCCTTCCTTGATATCAGACTACTCATATGTAACACTGATTCCTCATTTTTTTTTTATTTAATGTTGCACTCTACCCCATTTTCTCATACTCCATTTTTCCTTTCCTACTAATCACTACCTCCTTCTCTTTTTTCTTTTCTTTTTAACAAACATCTCCTGCCCCTATTGTTCTGTTCTCTGCTTCTTCACACTCTCCAGTCCGCTAATGATTGGCAGTGGATTTTTTACAGTGCCTAGTTGCCAGCCCAGCACCCAACCTAGATAGAAGGCACACCCATTCACGCACACACCTACCTGGACGTCTTTAAATGTCACTGAACAGCGAAGAGGACATGCAGACTCCAATGACTTGAGAAAAAGAAATAAAAAAGATAATGAAATGCAGGTTTACTATCAAAATGTCGAAGTGACTTACCTCGACCATTCACATTCCTGACATGGAGCAACGAAAAAGCATCATGCTGATTCTTTTGAAGGAAAGAATCGACATTCGACCACCCACCATTCAGAAAAAAACATCTGCTATGAGGTGGAAAATTTCCTACCGTTTTGCAGGGAAGCAAGCCCTCATGCACCCCCCACACCTCCTGCTATTTATGTAGTCTAACTCCAATATCACACTACAGTGAGGAAAAGGGTAGTTTTCCCTATCAACATAACTATTAGTTTATTTAATGTTTTTTTGGAAATATCTTTTCCAAATTACTGTTAATTCTACATCTCCTCAAATTCCATTGTTTATCTTCTTCAGTAATAATGACATTACTTGTTTCAACCACCAAGGAATTACATCTTTGTTTCCATTACTTTAATATGCTCCTTGCAGTTTTCAATTAAGCGGCTTCTGTTATTTTTCTGTAAACTACATTTTACTTCTGGAGATTTATCATCATTCTTTCTGCATTTTCACATACATTACACACATGCCCTTCTTCCCTTCACAGATTGTAGAATATGTTCTCAGAATTATCTTTTAAATACCTCTCTTTCCCATACAACCAATATTTTGTTCTATAACATTAATGTTTACACGTCCATCATTCTCACAGTTAAAGCATTTCCTTGTATGCCCTGCACAGAACATGACCTTAGATCTTTCTGGTAAAATTGACATTAGCAGGTTTATAATGACACCACTGCCCCATTTAGGGTAGTTTTGCATTTCTACCCCCATTTCACAGTCCATCTCTGTTAAAAATCATGAGTATACCTTCTACAACCACTGAACACATTTGTTGTACTTTAATGTTCAGGTCCTCTCTCAACAAAGATTCGAACCTAAATAAAGTAGTCAGAAAGGATACAGTTTTGTAACATGATGATTTGTGTCATTTTTCTGCTAAAACAAAATTGCTAGAATCATTATAATTCAAGCATTGTGTTTTGATTTTTATGAACTATTTGAAGAAAGGAAAAAGCAATCATTTTAACTAAAATCCATGTATTTCCTCCCCTTCCACAAGTAATGACAACCTTAGTGGTGACTATATTAAGTAGAAGGCATTGTAGGGGGTGCAACTTCTGACACATGGGTTTAATGCGTCTTCCACAATGCATAAAACACTAATCTTAGATGAATGTCTTTTTTTCAATATTCTGATAACAGCTTGTACATTTGCAGGGCACTCTTCTACAGTTGTAGGAGATACAGTGATTTAACGGTTGACTTCTTCCAACATCCATGCTGTCTGTTTTCTTTACACTTCTTACAAAAGAAAAGCAATCCTTTTTAATCTTAATGATAATAAAATGTATCGCTCCATTAGAACTTAACACAAATATAGGCTTCAAAACTTTAATTCAAATTCCTCATTTCTGCACTATGCACAAAATGTTGTATCTACTAATTGAATCTTTCAGAGTAAATTGTACCTACGACAGTGATAAATTAACAATGACAGATTTCCTCATTGGTACATATCTCACCATATCTCTGAATTTGTATTTACGTTTCTCTACTTTGTGCTTTTTTTCAGCTACCTACACATCACCTCCCCTCTCTCAAGCAGCTTACAGGATGGCAGGTTCCTCTGACTAGTTGGTCTCCTGATTGTGGGGGTGTACAGCATCCCTTTGTGTCTGCCCCCTAGCCATCTGCCTTTCCAGTCCTCTGTGCTTCCTCACTTATTTCTGTAAAAATCAACATCCTCCAACTCCTCAATGGTGCCTTCCTGGATGTCATCATCTCATGAGCTACAATATCACTAATGTCTTCAATGAAGATTAAAGCATCAGAAGCATCTGCAATTCACCAACGTCAGGTCGTGTTAACTTTCTGTCAAAACTCTTCCTGATATGTGCAGACTATAAGAAAATGTTTCTTCATATAAACACTTTCTTATTTAATACTTTCATTTATATGTAACTTTACATATGAGATTTTACATTCACAGCAAAACCAGTACCTCTGCGTTGACTCAGTTTTATCAAACCACTTTCCTTATTAGTTGTATATTCATATTATAATGTACAATCTAACACAAACGTATTTGTCACTATGCAGTTTTCCTGTCAACTCCTATTTCATCTATCTTAAGACTTCGTTTCTCTGCTGTGCAGTAAACTTTGTATCTACTAATTGAGTCTTTAAGACTAAATTTCCCATGATACTTTTATCAGTTATGTAGACCACACTCATATTTCATACTCAGCTGCCAAACAACACTAACTTTCCGGTCAATTTCCAATTTAACACAAATGGTACACAATATAATACCTGCAGCAATGGCTCAGATATAGAGAGATACAGTCAGTACATATAAGCCACATTGGTCTTTGTACTTCTTTCAGTGTACACCTCCTAAAAATGTAAACTGTCTATACTACCTTGTAAATATTAATCTAACTGTATTTCAGTACTGCAATTCCTGTTAACTATTGTAAACAAATTATTGAATATCTCTGCTTGTAAGTAATCTTCTGTATTGCCATTCTGTATATTTCTCATTGTATTAACTTCTTCTTAATTATGGAGCTTTTCTCCCCGGGCATCCACTGAAAATGGATCTGGTCCAGCTGGATTTTCCCGGTAGACAAATGTAAAATAAAATAAAAATAAATATATATACATGTACATATACCTATATATATATATATATATACAGAGAGAGAGAGAGAGATCTTGCAATTGTCTCTTAAATGGATTCAATATATAACAGTTTTCTCTTAAATTGTTCATCATGTTGTCCTAGATTACCATAAACCATTGACTATATAAATGAACTTCTAACTGCATTTATGTAATTGGTACCTACCTTATATATATAACTATTAAGATACCCCAAAATGTTAACTTTCCATTTACTTTAACCCTTGACACTTACTTCAGCCCTTCATACCTGCTTCCAGCCTTTAATTTAATTTCTGACTGTACTGGCATTACATACACCTGCTGAGATATAAACAAAAAACTCTTTATTGTTCTTATTCATCTTTTCACCTATTTCCAACCTTCTTGTACACTTATATACCACGAGACCTTTCATTCCTTAAAAAAAAACAAATACATTAACATTTTCTTCTTTCAGTCCCTTCCTAACACTTCCTTAGCCTTACTTCCTCAAATTTCTCACTTCTTACTCTCAAACCTGAAGTGCTTTCCAAACTTTCAAACGTTTTAACTACTTCATCCACCTCTTCCTCCTCTCTTCCCAAAATTACAACAGCATCACAAAAATCATGCAATTAAAACCCATACACTGCAGGCCTTGGACTTTCTGGTCCTCATTATTGTGTATATCATTGCCAATGGAAGAAGAAAAGGACTTAGCACACAAGTGCACATCAGCCTCTTCATAGTCACTATACCAATTCTTATTTAACTACCCACTAATGCTTGTGCAATACCCCTGAGCAATAATTTCTTCAGGTGCCACAGAATAGCCTTTGGTATATTATAGTTCACCATCACACTTATTATAAGTTCAGCTTTAATATTGTCAGTTGCTTTGCTCATGGCAGTAACCCTATTAAGGCTTCCACTTCCACTGCCCGATTCTTATTTATAATTCCTAAACTAACATATTTAGATGCACAATATTCCTACCCTTGACACTATTGTATTAGGGCTCAGGAACTACACTTTCCATGCAACTTCCTGTTGTCCTCCATATAATTTTATGTAACATAGTAAAGTCTAAAACAATGTCAGAGGACTTCACTTTCTGTTTTTTGGTCTGAGTCTCTTGTTTTAAATGAGAATTAATGAATCATTCCCAAAACCATTCCACCATTTATTCTTTCTCCAAAGCACTAGTATAAACCATAGATAATACTTGTGCACTCTCCTTCCTGTACATTGTATAAAGTTCATAATGTAGCAAATCACTGTATGCCTCTTTAGTATTACTGGTTTCCATTACTACACCCTCTGACTCGTTTGAATTAATGGATGTTACCTTTTCTTTTCTTCCTTTCCAGACATATAACTTAATCTAATCCACTGAACCACGGATTACACTATGCCATTCACCTTTCCAAGCCCACAGTATAAATACGTTCTACCACAACCATTACAAAGAAATGGTAGAAATGTATAACTATTGTATGATCGATATGACTTATGACTGCCATCCTCTAATGCGGTTAACATTAGTTTACGTTTCTTAATGAGATAAGTGAACAGGTCCAAGGACCCTGTTCAGCCACGGCATAGGCCTTGACATATTCTTTCCTCTTCCCATAATTTGCATAGGAAAACAATCCTTATCCTTACTTTCTTCACTTTTTAAATGTCCTGCTTCAGTTTTCTTGCAATCCTCATGTGCCACATACTCATCATATTGAGTTTTCTTATTTTTCAACCTTCTCTTCCAACAAGCAGTACATGACCCTGCATATATTATACTCCACATTCTGCTACTGCTCAAAGTTTTGTTCTCTTTCTCATTACTGCATGTCCTTATAACTTATCCACCATCGTAGTAGAGTTGTCTCATAAATTCCTATAACAGCTATTCCATTAAACCTGTTGCTTTTTCCAAAAAATTCCAGGCTACCACATTTATTTCTCACAGTTCAGTTCCTGCTATACTTTTCTATAAACTAACTATGTTGCTGACTACTATATGCTCTGTAAAATTCAATAACAAAGTCTCAAACCTTTCAACTCTCATTTGTAATTCTAATAAAATATAGTTTATTACTGGTCTATATCACTTAGATTTGACTGCAGATCTCTTATAATGAACTTCTTATATTTGACTGCAGATCTCTTATAATGAGCTTCTACCCTTATCCCCAACTTTAAGCTACCCACACCTTCTGTCAACAATTCATCTTTCTCTCCTATAGCCATTTCTGGTTTTAATATATCAGTGTTAGAGTCACCAGCCAAAAACAGCAAACAGTGTGTAACTAGAAATGTATCTCTGTGAATTTGCTCTGCCTTTTATGATTCTGAAGAAAATAAAAATGGATAATCCTGAAAACCATATTTACAGAAACTACATGTAACATTAGCCATCTGCATCAACCAATATTTTAATGTCTATTTTTTTCCATTCCTTCTCATCATAAGTTATCCTATCCTGCTTTCTCACTTTACCATATTCTATTTTTCATCTATTAAGCTAATTCCCCCTATCTTGAACTAACAAAAGCAATACATATCAGTCACTGACAGAAGAGAATGGGATCATGCTAAATTTTCTTCAGACATCTTTATTTTTCTGCCCTTATACTATGTTATAGAAGTGTTCATACAGTCTTATTGTTTTAAAGCATAGGTCATAATATTCACCCTTGTAAGCATATATCACTCCATGTTGATACACTGCCTTAAATGTCAGCTGCTTTAAAATCAGTTCTTTCAAGATGAAATCCATTTCTTGTAGCACAGTGTATCTGCTTATTTGGCCACTTCCTCTGTATTCTGGACTGTCTGTACATAAATGCTCAGACATTGCTCTACCTTTGTGTTCTCACAAATGCTACTTCAGCACTCCACCATCTCCCTCTGTTCCTTTCTCATGGTCTCTCAGCTCTCTTTCTACTTATTAATCATCCAGCATCTTTTAATGCTTCAACTACAGTCTACCCACTAGCTTCAGTCTCATTTTTTGCTTATATGTACATCAAAATTTTGTTCCAAGCTAGAAACTTTGCAGAATCAGATTTTCCAAGCTTCCTTACTGTTTTCAGTTAAGCCAGCATCCAGTGCTGAAAGCCATACTATCATCATCTGACTGTCACTAGCTCTAGTTGTCACATCTTGCAGGAATTCATCCCACTAAATATAAAGACATTTCTGTAGTATGTGGTCAGAATGTCTCAAAATGAAGATAAATGCTGCCATGAGCCTAACTTAAAAACAGGCCACAGGCCTAGTGAGACTTAGCTGATCAAAAAAATGAAGAAAGGAACTAAATTTTTTTATATACACCAAAAGCATGCCAAACTACTTCAACTGGTAGGGAATGCAACTTAACCCTGGGAATTTTCATAGCAGTATAAAAAATGAATGTAACATCTGTTCTAGATGGTTACATTAACCAATATCAATTTAGGTATTTTTGGCTTCAGTAGGAGATAATCTCAAATGCCATATGTAGATCCGATTTGTTCACAGCAAACTTTTCCTCTCATTTACATTAAAATCCTTCTAAAAGCAGGAAGGTAAAATTAAACAAGTGGCAGTCTCTGATCTAGGGAGCATTGTTGCCTCTAAGCCCTGGCATCTGTGGTTTGATTCTGCACAAGTTTTTTTTTTTTTTTTAGATACTCTACTTTCATTCCTTCTCCCAGTGACATGCTTATAGGATCATACGTTATAGGATCATTGATAAGTACTAGGCTATTTGCCCTTGCAGATCATTTTAGGCCTATCCAATATCCCTTTCAAAGTTGAGAATCAAACCCTGTTCCTTGTATTTGTGAGGTAAACACCTTAACCATTATGCCAACTCCCAAACCTTTAACTGACTGGGCATCCTGAAACAGCAACACCAAAAGCAATAATGTCACCATTAATTACATTAGCAGAAAGTAGTATATCCATTTAAGCCCCATCATGCCCTGTGTCATGGAATGATGCTGAAAAAATGTTTATTAAGGATCATTTCAGTTGCCAAGTTAACACAAACAGTACAGGCAAACAGAATGAAACATTAAAGGGGTTTTGGGTTGCATTTCTTTGCCTGTCAGAACTGGATTTGAGAGCAGCAGATACAAATGAGTGAATTAACTAGCGGGATGCCAACAATTTGAAGTGAGATTATCAACCTGCCTGTGCAGAACTGGCAACCAAAGTCTATTTTCTAAATTGCTAACGTCTGCACTAGTCTGGTGATACAGATATCGTGGTTACTCTACAGCTGACCCTATAAAGTTAAGCAGTAAATAAGAGAAATGCTGCAAGCAATGCTTGTCAGTTCAGCTTAAACAGTATGATTAATTAAAGCACCAGTACAAAAGGATGTTTAAGAAAGTTTGAGTGCAGGGAGAGAGCGTGAAGAATGACAGACCCAGAATGCTACACAGGAATGCAAAACTTCACTGTAGGGCTGCAAGTACATTTCCAGCTGATATTGTTTCTCTGAAAAGAGAAAAAAAAAATCAGTGGTGGTATTTCTTTCATCTGCAATGCTGTTACTGAAGCCCTGCGTATGTCACAAGTTTGCAGGGCTTCTCCTATGAAACATCAAGACCCGGTGAAATGGGCATCATTCACTGGTAGAGAAGACATTTGTAGTAAACCTATATGTCTTTGCCCCATTTACTTAATAATTTATCTAGGTAAGTGAAAAGATCCTTAGGATCCTTTTCTCATCCACAACCATTTTATTAGGTCAAGGGCAAATGTAACTTACTTAACCATGTATACTAGCTGACTGGCACAAGTCTCTGACAGAGTAGGAAGAAACCAGAATTCCTTGAGGAAAATCATGCAGACGTGTGGAAACATGCCAACTCCATAGAGGCAACAGCTAGAAAACAGGATACAATACCAGACCAGGTAAATGTGAGGCAGCAGTTAATCACAATAGCAACATGGCACCCAGTTCTGTGTTTGCATCATTTGGAGGAGAGACTAACAATATGGAGTAGTTAGTTTTAAAGTAGGAAGTAGTTTATTATTTGGTTTCTCCTCTATAGTACATACTTTACTACTTTATTCATATTTTCTAATGAGGTTAAAGTTTCACAAAAGTTTCCCTTCCTTGTGCATACTACCCTTTAACTGATATGCTGTTCAGTACATTCTAGGACGTAGTTACTATAGCGCTTCAACTTAAATTCAGAGGTCCATAAGTTAACAACAACACAGCTCTAATCGATACTTTCTTTGCCAACAGTTTCACTCCATCAATACACCTCAGCTCAAAAACTATATTTTATAAATGACAGTGCTTTTATTGAATATCAACATAATGTCCAAGCTACAAGAGTCCTTCCTCTGAGACAATGTCAATATTTTCTACATAGATAAATTCAAACCAAAAAAAACATTTGTCATCTAAAACTACACAAAGTTCTCACTTTTGTTTTTTTTTTTTTTTTTTTTTGTTGGATCACTTATAACGAGATTTCATCACTTTATATTACTTCATTTCCAGACTCATCTATCTGTTGCTGACACCTAACAAACTGCTGTTAAAATGAATGTGTGGTAAAGCTGTAGCAAGCGATTGCTACAAATGTAGCAGTCAGTTTGCTAAGTGAAAAAGTCCTTTTTCTCAGAGCTGAAGCAGCAGTTAGAAGATTCTGTTGGAAATATACTTCCCTAAATCAAAGTCATTGATTACTGAGCATGACAGGTATTTAGCAATATAAAGAAGTCCCTTCTGAACTTGCAATAACTTATTTACCATGCACTAATGAGCTACTGTGTATAATCAGTACAATTAGCACAGAAGGAATACAATAGATCCTGTTTAAGTTATGAATCCCAAAACTAATTTTCACATGAAAAAGTGGATCTTAAAGGTTATACTATAGCTAATACATTTTAGGACGTACATTTGTTCCTGCAATCTTGGTTCAAATATGCTGTTAATATACTTTTCCCTAAAGTTATTTAACCTCTACATGTATGAGTTATACCTGCCATCGTGTTTCTACTAAAACCTTTTTTACAACAATATATGCCTCGATTTCTCAAGGAAGCAGAAACAAAATTGTCAATCTGCCATGATTACATCTCATCTAGATTAATGACTTGTCTTTTGTATGCTGTTGTATGATGTAACACATGATTAATCTGTCAATACTTCCTGGAAGAAGTTCTTACTAACTGAAAAAAAATCTGTGTATTGGGCCACAATCACAAAAAATGTCCATTGGGATGTTGTCAAGTATATGTGTATACATATATAGGTGTGTGTGTGTGTGTGTGTGTGTGTGTGTGTGTGTGTGTGTGTGTGTGTGTGTGTATATATATATATATATATATATATATATATATATATATATATGGGAACACTTTATAATCCCGAAATTCTGAAATATCGAATTTCAGAATCCTGAGATTATAAAGCCAAAAGCTCAAAATTCCAAAATCTCAGAAGCGCAAATTTCAAAATCCTGAAGTCCGGAGATGTTGAAGTAGCGCTTCTGGTGTTGCGGTTTGCGAATTGGTAGCTGGAAGTTCAGGTAAGTATTTATGTGTAAGGGTCTTGGTTAGGGGCTTTAGTGTGTATCAGTGGGTTTTGTTACAGTGATATGTGTGTGTGAGGGGAATGTAGCTTGTATGGTGGTGTTTTCGTGTGTTTGCCTGTGTAGTGCAATCTTGGAGTTAGTATATTTAAGTAGGGGGTTGTGGGGGTGCAGGGATGTTTGCCGTCCTTCTTGTATGTAGTGTAGGCTTGTGTGTTTGTGTGTGTGAGGGAGGTGTATGTATGTGTACGTGTGTGGTGTATGGTTAGTGTAGGATTCACGATTTTTAAATTCAAGCTTCTGGGGTTTCAGGATTTTAAGGTTTTGGCTGTATGATCTCCAGATTCTGAAATTCAGTATTTCAGGATTTCGGGATTATAAAGTGAACCTATATATATATATATATATATATATATATATATATATATATATATATATATATATATATATTTATATACATACATACAAACACACACACACTCACACACACACACACACACACACACACACACACAGACACACTCACACACACACACACACACATACACACATCAGTTTTTAACAATAAATATTGGTGTTACACTACAAGAATGAATGGTGAGTAACCAATCATTTGAATATTTTAATTAGATAGTCCTATTAATGCATTCAAGTACTTTTTACACTGGAGACTTGCAAGATAAATGAAGTGAGTTACTGTTAGAAGAGATATCTAGGGGGAGAGAAAATCAACTACCAGTAAACCCAGTGCATCAAGGGTAGAAGATATGTTGCTACTCACAGAAATACATTTAGTCAGTTAGTGCTATAGCTGACTCAGATTACGTTGACTATTGCACACATTTTGATATTTCCCTTTGGTCGAGAGTGTGCAATCATGGGGCTAGTATACAGCAATCATGGGGTTAGTATATATAAGTAAGGCTGTGTGAGGATCCTATGCAGGGTTACATGGGAACATAATCTCCATGTACATGTATGTGTATGTGTTTTGCTAAAACACTAAACCAAATACACTAGAAAATTTGCTTGGTTGAGGTTAATTTTTATAACTAAATTTGAAATATTGAACGGCTATCAAGGAGAGAGACTCTCACTTGTTTTCATTACAGGGAGTAGGTCTGAGAATGTGATAACTGAACAATTACAAAAGAATACTTATTGAGTTTACTTTTGCTTTACGGGCAGAGTGAGTGGGTTCCTTGGAAAACAGATAAGATGCTGTAGATACTTGTTTTGTTCAGGTTACAGGCAGTTCTGTGTGTACTTGACAATGCAGTAATCATAAAAGGAAGTCTATTAGATTTGGTTTAGACATCAGATGTGAATTACTGGAGTGGATTTTCAATGGATGTTGATATCAGTGGACTGTGATCAATGCAGTGGTCAATGATAGTTTTCAATATGCATGTATATATATATATATATATATATATATATATATGTGTGTGTGTGTGTGTGTGTAGTATGTATTTGGTATCTATTGCTTTTATGGAACGATTATTTGACATCAGTTTAGTCAACAGGTATGTGAGATTGGACAGTTATCTGGGTATGTCCTTTCCCACAAAACTGTGCAATCTTGGAGTTAGTATATATAATTTGAAGGAGTGGAAGGTGCAAGGGCTTAACTTCCTGCAAAAAAAGTTTAGTAGCATGTCGATTTTGTGTTGATATTATGCATGATGATATTTGGGTAATTTTATATGTTTGAATAGACCCATAAATTTGTGTGGAGTTTTAAAAATAAATAATAAATAAATAAGAGGTCAGCTGCCCTAGTGCTGCAGGCACAAGGTGTTAGGGGTCATGATAGGGACATAGTTCCTGCATTCATTTTTTTTGTACCAGAATTTCTGAATTAGACACAGAAATAAGAAATGCACTTCAGAACTTTAGTTCAGCACTTCACGTGTGGTAAAGCTGTAGCAAGCCATTGCTCAAATGTAGCAGTCAGTTTTCTAAGTGAAGAAGTCCATTTTTTTCAGAGCTGAAGCAGCAAGGTGCCAGACCAGAACGGGCATTGGGCATTAGATGAGTCAGCAATGGCTCTTTCAGGAATGTGCATTGAGAATGCATGCCATCACAGCTACCAGATTAGCGTCAGCTGCATCTGGTCAAGGACATTTTTCCTACTTTACAAACCAGTTATAGGCATCTTGTAACTGTTGACCAAAGTTGCAGTTTCCACTCTGTAGTGTCACCACTCAGAATAACGATGTGATGTGCAATACCATCATCAGCAATAATGGTCGTAACAGCGGTGCAACCAGAGTAGTAAGCAAATATTCTTATGTGCAGCTACCTGTGTGCCTAGATAAACTATATGTTGAAAAAACATTATCAATATGCATCACCAAGAGCTCCACTTTCTATCACCTCACATGCAAATCACTATTTAGCACTATTGTTACATTTGCATCAGTACCTTGCAATACAGCAGAGTGTCTGATAAGTGCTTCCTC